>NC_043004.1:83349368-83371868 GCF_006345805.1 Octopus sinensis
AAGTCGATTACATCGACCCCAGTGCGTAACTGGTACTTAATTTATCGACCCCGAAAGGATGAAAGGCAAAGTCGACCTCAGCGGAATTTGAACTCACAACGTTGCGCCAGACGAAATACCGCTCAGCATTTCGCCCGGCGTGCTAACGTTTATGCCAGCTCGCCGCCTTTACCGGTTGATCCGATCAACGGAACAGCCTGCTCGTGAAATTAACGTGTAAGTGGCTGAGCACTCCACAGACACGTGTACCCTTAACGTAGTTCTCGGGGATATTCAGCGCGACACAGATAGTGACAAGGCCGGCCATTTGAAATACAGGTACAACAGAAACAGGAAGTAAGAGTGAGAGAAAGTTGTGGTGAAAGAGTACAGCAGGGATCACCACCATCCCCTGCCGGAGCCTCGTGGAGCTTTTAGGTGTTTTCGCTCAATAAACACTCACAACGTCCGGTCTGGGAATCGAAACCGCGATCCTACGACCGCGAGTCCGCTGCCCTAACCACTGGGCCATTGCGCCTCCACAGACGAAATACCGATAAGCATTTCGCCTGGCGCGCTAACGTTCCTGCCTGCTCGTCGCCTTATTACTCATATTATATTATACTCAAACACACACACTTACACACACTTACATAGACGCACACAAACAGATACACACATAGACGTATGTAGTGTGGGAGATAGAAAAATGGTTAGATTGTTAGATAGACAGATAGAGATAGAAAGACAGACAGACTGACAGACACATAGATAGATAGATAGATAGATAGATAGATAGATAGAAAAACAGATAGACAGATACACAGATATATAGATAAATAAATAAATAGATAGATAGATAGATAGATAGATAGATAGATAGATAGATAGATAGATAGATAGATAGATAGATAGATAGATAGATAAGTTTCTTTATTGGCCACACAAGGCTGCACACAGATGGGACAAGTTACAAGGTAGAGCTTTTGTTTTGGGGGAGAAAAAAAAAAGGTGGCGTAGGTTTTCGGTCAAAAGGGATCGTAAAAGGGAAAAAAGAACAAAAAAAAAAGGAAAAGAAAAAAAAAGGAAAAGAAAAAAAAGAAAAAGGGAAAAAAGAAGAGAAAAATGAAAAAAGGAGAAAAAAGAGGGAAAAAAACGATCAATAGGGATCGTGTATCACAGTGTCATGATGTATGGTGTAAAGGGGAAAGCAAGTAAGGTTTATCCGTGGGAAGAAAAGCCTACGAAAAAGACCACGGTAACCTTGGTCAATATTGTTATATGTTACCACATTTGTTTGCAAGTGGGTAACCCTCTGTTTTCAATTTCTGGGTCCATAGGATTATGCTCAAGGTGGCTTCGTCATTCATAGTGCCATCCTTGCTACATTCACCCATCTTTTTTTAAAACGTTCGCTAGACAAAACTTGCCTCTCTACTCTCACTTTCCTTTTCAAGTGGTACTTGAAGAAGTTGACGAGAGGTTGACCAGAGAGGAAAGTGTTTGTCTCCAATCCTTTCAGACGCGTCCACCAGATACATTCTTTCGCCATAGCCACAAGGATGATGAAAATAGCTCTTCCTTCCCGTTTGAAGGAAGGAGGCGTGACAATATTGACGATAGACTCAGCTGATAAACCGACTCGTCCCACACGTGACAGCAGTTGTTCGACATAAGCCCACAGGTCGGAAGTTGTTGGACACTGCACGAGTGCGTGCAGAACGGTTTAGATAGATAGATAGATAGATAGATAGATAGATAGATAGATAGATAGATAGATAGATAGATAGATAGATAGATAGATAGATAGATATACAATATAACAATAAGATTACAAGAACGTATCTTCACACCAAATGAAGGATGTGCAACCATAATAATGAAATTTGGATCACATCATGTCCGGTTGTCCAGTCCTTTTCACATAAATGGTCATGGAGGCAGCTACTTCACTGGGTAATATGCCAACACCTCACCGAAAACTAGTAAGGAGATAGGCTACCATGTACCAAGTATGGCACATGCTAACGACCTGGAAACAATAATCTGGGATATACCAATCAAAACTAACAAAGAGATCAAAGTGAACTCTCTGTCAGTTTTACATAATATAAAATTGGAAAAGAAACACATGTACACTGAAAGATATCGTATTAAACTCTGATGTAAAGATTTTTTCTAAAAAAAGTAGGGTATCTGTCAAAATACACGGACTTTCAAATTGAAATATTCAAGGTGAGACGTATGAGAGTGAAAACAGTACGATTACGAGTTGGGACACTATGTATTATAAATTATGGAAAGAAACGTAAAAATTATACCAGGGCTCATAGCACTAGACACTTCAATATCTCGGTGAGGAATAGCAGACGTTTTGCGCAAAGCATTATTAGTCCAATAAAATAGCTCACGATTCAATAGAATAACTTAAATAACAATCTTCATACACAATATATACCCTGTACAACAAGTACCTAATAACAAATCAACACGACTCAGGCAACATATATCTCGAATAGAGTAACACAACTCGCCAAATATATGACTCACATTGACCACTCAATACACAACACAACACAGCAGAAAATGCTTTAGAATAAGAAACATTAAACTCAACCCCATAACAACACAAGCTTTCAGGACACTTCTAATTGTTACAAAAACTGAGAAATCACTGCTCCACAAACCTAGTGATGCAGAACAAAGTTAAAAAATGTGTATAATAATAACAATAATAGTTTCAAATTTTTGTACAAGACCAACAGATTTAGGGGTAGGAATAAGATTGCATCGACTATAGTATTTAAAAGGCACTTATTTTATCGACCTCGAAAGGATGAAAGGCAGAGTCGACTTCGGCGGAATTTGAACTCAGGTAGTATCGTCAAACGTAATGCTAGTAAGCGTTTGGTCCGGTGCGCGAAAAATTCTACCAGCACGCCGACCTAATGATAATTATGACTATGATGATGGTGGTGGTGATGATGATGATGATGATGATGATGATGATGGTGATGATGATGATGATGATGATGATGATGATGGTAGTGGTGGTGGTGGTAGTGGTAGTGGTGGTGGTGGTGATGATGATGATGATGATGATGATGATGATGATGATGATGATGATGATGATGATGATGATGACGATGATGATGATGATGCTATTTTTTGAGGCTTTTATAAATGTCATGTATATACTGCTTTTCTCACTTAATTCTTTTCTCTTCTTTAGATGATCGGTTGTTTAGTGACCATCACCGCCTTTGTTACCCAAAATAAACCAACTCTTGACGGTATCAAGTATCAGAAATAACGGATATTTCAAACTCATGAAGCATTAACAAATCACAGAACTGTTCAAATTTTAATTATATAACCTCTTGAAACTTTAAACAGCAATTTATTCAATAATATTTGTTTTGCAAGATTTTTGATGTGAAATCGCGTGTTGAAACAGATATTGTTGTAGTTAGGAATGGTCATTTTGCCAGTTTAGCCAATAAAATCACACGCACTGTATATTTGGTGTTACTTTGCTTCAGCGTTATTCCTTTTTTACATTAATCTTAATCTTATTTCGGCCAGAGTTCTTTATTCAGTGGTCCTTTGCTTTCTTCTTTCTTATTTGTATGTCTCTCCTTACTAACGGTCAGTCTTTAGTAAAATACAAAATATAAAATGGCTGACTGTTAGGAAGGAGAGACACACAAATAAGAAAGAAGAAGCAAAGTACCACTTATAAGGTCACAGGAGTATGACGAAAAACTCTGGCCGAAATAAGATTAAGATTAATGTAAAAAATGAATAACGCTGAAGCAAAGTAAGACCAAATATATAATGCGTGTGTTTTTATTGGCTAAACTGGCAAAATTACCATTCCTAAATCCAACAATATTCAATAATATTTATACACTAATTATTTCAAAATCGTCTCGCTCTATTGTACATCAATTCAATATTCAACCCATGAGAATATGTTTATTCAATTAACAAATCAGTAAATAAATACGTACCTCATACACCACACGATTTTGCATTTGTTAGCAGTATACGGACACTACTCTCAAATAGCGATACAATTCATGTTTTCCCCGTTGTAAAATACTTCGAACTTCAACTGAATGTGCTTTCGTTTCTTCATCTATTTTATATACGTGTCTTTGTGAATTTGATTGTGTCATAGAAATATATGTATGTATATATATATATATATATATATATATATATATATATATATATATATATATATATATATATATATATATATATATATATGTATATGTATAAACATATATATATATATATATATATATATATATATATATATATATATATATATATATATATATATATATATACCTGTATATATATATGTGTGTATATATATGTAATATATATATATAAGGCGTTGAGCTGGCAGAATCGTTAGCACGCCGGGCGAAATACGTAGCCGTATTTCGTCTGAGTTCAAATTCCGCCGCCGAGATCGACTTTACCTTTCATTCTTACGGGGTCGATAGATTAAGTACCAGTTACGCACTAGGGTCGATATAATCGACTTAATAAAAAAAAAAAGACAGCGGCGGTGCCCCAGCATGGCCGCGGCCTTCGGGCTAAAACATTTTAAAGGATTTTTAAAGATTTTAAGGACATATATATAATATTTTATAATTACGAGTAATAATTATAATTGGGGTTCAGCAAAGATTTGCTTTACCACATACCGAAGTTTAGAAATAGCAGCCAAAGAATCTTGGCTATTTCTTCTACTACAATAGTATTTGTGTCCCGTACAAAACAAAATACTTGAAAAAACCCACGCAGAGAGAGAGGAAAAATAAGGAAATTCACTCGGTATAAGAATGTAAATTCATGGGCAAATACTCTTTCACAAAATATTTGAATTATCTCCCATGTTTAATCCGTAGAATAACTTCAGATAAGTTGCAATTTGCATCAAGGCACCAAACAACGTAAGCCATTAATTGAAAGGGACAATATCACGTACAAAAAATTATGATTTGCCTCCCTTATACACAGCGTACGCTTTTGTAAATTTCATAATTTTCATAAAAACAAAAACATGGATATTATAGTAGATTCTTTTAACGGAATAAATTATTTTAATTTGCAAATGAATTCTCTTCATCTTATTTTAGTTTTCCGTTTTTAACTATTGGTTTCAGCTTCTTTCCGATTCCATGCTGCATCAGCTTTGGGTCGACCATTTCATCCATCTTTGAGTTTTAGAGTCTTATTAAGCAATTGGTTAAATGGGGGTACTCGATAAACAAGGCTCGGAGAAATGCTCTTAGACTGATCAAGATATTGCAGTTCGATTCCAGGCAGTGACCTGAATAATGATAATAATAATAATAATAATAATAATAATAATAATAATAATAATAATAATAATAATAATAATAGCTGCCCAGTCCTGGCTAAGATCTCTAGCTGCCCAGTCCTGGCTAAGAAGGAATATATTCACAGACATGACAGAGTTGGAACCTACATACATTGGAAGCTATGCCAACATTATGGAATAACAACAGAAAAAAGATGGTATAGGCACACACCAGAAAAGGTCACAGAAAACGAGAAAGCAACCATACTCTGGGATATGCCGATACACACAGATAGAGAAATTAAGGCCAACAGACCAGATATAGTTGTCAGAGATCATGAAGAAAAAAAATGCTTTCTAATTGATGTATCAATACCGGCAGATGACAACGTGTCTCTAAAAGAAATGGAGAAACTCTCAAAATACAAAGACCTGGAAATAGAGGTAACTAGAATGTGGAATCTGAAAACAGAAACAATTCCTATCATAGTAGGTGCATTAGGCATGATAAAAAAATATTCAGACAAATACATAACAAAAACACCAGGACTTACAAACACATATAACATACAGAAAATTGCACTACTAGGCACTGCACACATCCTACGCAGAACACTTTCCATACAATAACCATCAGAGCATCACGACAAATCACAGCACATACCCAAGGCACACAGAGCTGCGCTCGGTAGTGAAGTGAAAGCACGCTATAAAAATAAAACTACTGAATAATAATAATAATAATCATTACTAGTGAATGTAGGATCTCTAGGAATGATAAAAAATGGTACTGAAACTTATTTGAAAATGATACCAGGCTTACCATCCCAACAGGAAGTGCAAAATATCGTGTTAACTGGAACGATTCATGTACTGAGAAGAGCATTATCGTTGTGAAAACAATATCCATTCAGGAATCTATTTATCTATTATTATTTTTTAATTATATATTTTACCCGTGAATTTTTCGTGTGTAATCTGGGAATGCAAAGAATGAGCTTCTCTGCCCCAGGTGTACAGACAACACTCGGTGAGAAATGGAAGAAAATTTGAAGAAAGGAAGGAAAATGATGATGATGATGATGATGATGATGATGATGATGATGATGATAATAGTAATAATAATAATAATAATAATAATAATAATAACATCGAAAATACCTTAGCAATGAGAACCCAGATTCGAAATTTCCCCAAGACACCTGATGAAGGCTGGAGGGTATATCAGCCGAAACGTTGTGTTAACAACAAACAAGATGAGGGCAAATATCCTTGAAATGTAGATAATGTAAATAATGATCAAGATATTGTCATTCAACGCAAACAAATTTTATTTTTCAACATAGTCCTCAATGCGATGTACACATTTCTTCCTCCGGTCTTGCAATGCTTAGAACCCGTTGGTGAAGAAGCTTCTATCCTGTTGGTAAAAAAACTGTCATCAACAGTATATATGACGTAATAATCATTGAGATATTGTTTCCAGGCGAAGTGTTTTTCATGTTGATGAATAGATTATAGCCAGAATAGACCAAAGCAGGTGGATAGGGATAGTGATTAATCAGTTCGAAGCCACAGTCAAGCATAGCATCCATTGAATCGTAGTATTTGTGTCCTGGGACGTTGTCCTGGTGAAACAAGTCCCCTTTCGTCAGTTTTCCTGGTCGTTTGGTCTTCATAGCGTTTCGTAGCTTTTTCAGCAGCTTTGCATAGAAAGCTCCTTTAATTGTGTAACCGTTTTGAAGATAGTCAATTATCACAAAACTTTTGCATCCTCAAAAACTGAGGTCATCATCCCCTCTACAAATGAAAGGTCCTTGGCCTTCATTGGAGCAGGAGATGAGGAGCGCTTCTCTATAATGGATTGGCTCCCTCAGACAAACATCCGCGAAAACGTAAGCATACGCACACGTGAGGTTTGGTGCACTCATGAACACAAAGCGAGTTATCTACTTGGTGTTTGTAAGAATGGGGAGGTAAAAAGTAGACTTCAGTCATCCATACCTTAACGTAAATCAAATTATTTTTAACGGTTACTCAAAATTCGTTCCCACTGCATTGTGCGAAAGTACGTTTATATGTGTGTAGGCATCTTGAGAGTCTTTCAGAAATTCTTTTAATGATCTTCTCGTTAGTCAACAAAATAGACATGGATTACTCAGAACAGAGACGGCATCTCCAGGATATTATATTGTATGGTTTCGCGTGTCTTACCATGAACCAACTTATGTTTCACTTCCTTTTAACCTCATTAAGTTGCCATACAAAATCTGCCAAAGATGTTGAATGTCTCTTATTGATTGTCTTAAAGCTGGCAACATGGTTACGATAACGATTGTTAGATAAATCAACTGTCTTCCCAATGTAAATATAGAGCCCTCCTTTTGTCTGCACGATACGATTACATACAAGACTTTTACTCATCAGAGTATATTTTGATTTTTCTCTGCATGAGCATTTATCGTATTCATTTGTATATAAGGCGTACCGTTTCCATTTACCGAGGTTTTTACCGTGTTAGCTGTATCATAAGTATTTCTACTACTACGATTTGGTCGCAGTAGGTGTTTATAGTTGCGATTTATATATCGTTGGTTTGTATTTAAACGCATATGTTCGCTAGATATAATAGGTGGGATATTGAACCTTTGCCGCATTTCGCTATTGTTTACGCGTTGCATAAGCTGCTCTAAATTAGCAGAATTGCCGTAGGATAAGGTCTCGGTGTGCCGATTAACAATAGCATGATGCCGATTTGATTTAGGAAAACATTTGTCCAAAGCAACAAATAATTTTCCAGCGATCTTGGTTGAAACATGGCAACTGAAAATATGTGTTGTACAGGATTGGAACAAGCATTTGGATTATTATGTCGCGTGTGTCTCTGAGTTTTCGTTGGTAATTCATTGATATGACCAATTCTTACTAGCCTGTATTCTCTATCCGAGTGAATTCTAAAACCGTGACGTTGTGGTGGTGTACAATGTGTATTACAATTGGAGGAATTACCATTGTTTTTTATGCCTGCTTTTTGTGTATATTGAATTTTTCATGGTACCTAGCCCTGGATAAAGCAGCATTATGATAAGTTGCATGAGATTCCAAAATTTTATTAACAGATAATCTAGACATTCTTGTAGAACTATTCTTAACTCGTCCCCGTATAATCGAGTTGGAGGTTACGTTTATGTACTTAATAGGATCGTTTGGTTTATGAAATGCTTCAAAAATCCACAATCATGACAGAAGGTAGCGTCAAGAAAACTCACTCTACGTTTATCTTTATCCATAGTAATGTTTAGTCCTAAAATTTTAGAAAATCTAAAGAAATTTTTCCTATGCCTTTCTAACTGTACTTCGCTACTTCTGTCCACAAAAATAAGGCGTCATCCCTATATAACCCCCCTGTTATTTCTGGAAAGGAAAACTGAATTAATGAAAAGATATATATTCCGACTACGTCAGTGAACTGAGCAGAATCATATGAGTCGATTGCTATATCAAATGCATTCTCCGTATCTAGTCTATTTCATAATCTACCATCACAATATGCTAGAGAGAGTGGTTCGCACGGCAAGTATAATATCTGTTTCGTGTCGGGACAAATTAAGGGTTAATTAACAACAATCAGGTTAATAGTAGCATAATAGCTCTCTATATTTAGTTCCATGAATTTACTGTTCTTACTAGTTTATAGAAGCTTAAACCATCATGAGTATCAGACTAGAGGGCTAATCTAATTTAATACTTAAGGGTGGGTTACATTACCCTATCAATTAATTTTCCTAATAATGCCTATATCGGATTTAGAAGGGCAAATCAGTCGATAAGAAATTGCCCCATGTAGTTTGACCGATGGCATTTATACATCCATATTTGTTAACCGTTATTTTCAATACTTTTCTCGCTGGATTGCGTGTTCGTTTTTTTTTTCCATCTGTGATTTTACTTTTGATTATCTATATAAATGAAGATATTCTCTCCGACTGGCTGCTTTTGTTTCTACAAAATGAGAAGAGACATTGCAGAACAGTTATTTTAACGAGTTGTTTTTATTTATCACTGGACGAAATACATTTGCATCGCCAGATGCTCCTGAAACAGTTGTTGAGTGTCCCAACCATGAGGGATCGATTCTAGATGTGTCGAAACAATTGTTGCGATTAATAATAAATTCTCGTATATTCCACCTTCCTGTCTTTCATTTGCCATATACATATAGATTACTACGAAAGTGACCGTGATTTACCAGTAAACTACCAGGTGTAAACCATTCGTTTTTTATCCATTATATATATGTATATATATCTTTATATATATAAAACTGAGAATGTGTGTCTGTCTGTCTGTCTGTCTGTCTGTGTGTTTCTCCAAAACCTGAGAACTACACAACCAATTTCATTCAAATTTTACATATGCCTTACTTAGGGTCCGGGAAGTGTCATCGCCAAAAAATTTCAACTTTTTGCCTAGGGCAAGCTAACAGCAATAACATACCTTCTCCACTACGATTCCCTAAAACTTGAGAACTACACAACCAATTTCATTCAAATTTTACACCTTACTTAGGGTCTATGTAGTTTCATGGGCAAAAAAATGTTCAACTTCTTGCCTAGAGCGAGCCCATAGCAATATCATATCTTCCCCACTATTTAAGTATTACGTATTAAAAGTGAAACAAAAATATTTCTCTATTTTATGTCAAATGCTTTCACTTTAACAATAAAAATAATAATAACAATTGAATTATATGTAGTAAGTAATAATTAAAATCAAACTAAAGTATAATATAAGTAAAAATAGCAATTGGTATAAAATTGCATCAATGATTTGAACTTGAATAAGTGGTTTCACATGAATGGGAATTAAATTAAAAATAAAATTAGCGTGCAGAAATGGAATAGTCCAGATGGATAATAAAAACTTTAATTAAAGAAAAGACTATTGTCTATAAAGTATACAATGTAGAGAAAAAAGAAGAGCTAACAATTCCAGTCTGTTATATATTTTGAGTATTGTTATCACTAGCGATATCAAGATATAACTTTGTATTTTGCGTTTTATGTGTAGATGTATATATATAGATGTACATGTAATATGTACACATATATATACACATATATACATGCACTAGCACTATGGCCCGGCAACGACGGGTTTTTAATGTTAGTATATATATATATATACATCCATACATATATATATATATATATATATATATATATATATATATATATATATATATATATATATATATATATACATGTATGTATTTATGTATGTATGTATGTGAGTCTATATATATATATACATATATATATATATATATATATATATATATATATATATATATGTACATATATATTTATCGCTCTCTCTCTATATATATATGTATATATATAAATATATTATATATATAGATACATCTACATATATTTGTATGTCTACACATATACATATATTTATATATATTCATATATATGTATGTATGTATATATATATATATATATATATATATATATACATATATATATATGTATGTATGTATGTATTTATGTATGTATACACACACATACAAAATACACACACACACACACACACACACACACACACATATATATATATATATATATATATATATATATATATATTAGTTATCGCCATACTAATATGGCATTCTTATAAAAATAAGAATAAAGCTGACCGCTTATTAGCTCCATGAGGCAATCGCCTTAAGTTAGCTATTTGATACACAAACTGTATCCATATAACCTTTGAACAAGGGAGGTCAGTCGCTCCACACTACTTGGCCGGCAGCTACAGACGCGTTTCGGGGTATTGCCCCTTTTCAATGCAGCGTAGCCAAACCAGTAGGTGTCGCTTCCGACAATCTCTGTTCAAAGGTTTTATTTACCTAGCTTCGGTGGAATACATCCACTTGTTTTCAATAATAGAAATATTAAAATTACTAATAAGCGGTCAGCTTTATTCTTATTTTTATAAGAATGCCATATTAGTATGGCGATAACTAATATTTTCCGGGAACGCTGCCGTTGTTCTCTTTTAGAGAGACTTAGTAATTTTAATATTTCTATTATTGAAAACAAGTGGATGTATTCCACCGAAGCTAGGTAAATAAAACCTTTGAACAGAGATTGTCGGAAGCGACACCTACTGGTTTGGCTACGCTGCATTGAAAAGGGACAATACCCCGAAACGCGTCTGTAGCTGCCGGCCAAGTAGTGTGGAGCGACTGACCTCCCTTGTTCAAAGGTTATATGGATACAGATTGTGTATCAAATAGCTAACTTAAGGCGATGGCCTCATGGAGCTAATAAGCGGTCAGCTTTATTCTTATTTTTATAAGAATGCCATATTAGTATGGCGATAACTAATATTTTCCGGGAACGCTGCCGTTGTTCTCTTTTAGAGAGACTTAGTAATTTTAATATTTCTATTATATATATATATATATATATGTATGTATTTATGTATGTATACACACACATACAAAATTCCTTTTAAGGAGTGGAGAAAATTTAAACTTCGCCTAGCGTAGGGTCAGACTGAATGTCCGTTGACGTTTTGTTTTCCATTCTATCCACGATTTTTTTACGGTTTTGTGTACCGCTTTTTCTGTATCAGTGTAAAGCATATCCTTTGATTAATATGATTTGTTTATATTTCATATTTCTTTTTATTTTCTGATTCTCTGTAAATCACTTTATTATGATTCTTCATAGGTCACTTTATACGAGAAATCCTCAACATTTTAACCCAGTGCTCTACTTTATCCCTCGTGTAAAGGGGTAGCGAAATACAGTTACAAAAATATATTCTAATCGAAATAAGCTAACCGGTGATTGAAAAACGAGGTATCTTTTGGAAAATCATCGGATGAGACACATCTGCATCTATGATGCTCCGGAACATTTTGTAAATCCTCCCACTCGCTTGGCACAGGTACGCGATGGGTGGAATCGATCTTAGTCGATATTAAAGAGTCGCGTGAATTCCATTTGCATTTTTCTCATACTTTATCAACCCTTCAAACACGAAGAAATTCCTGAAGTAAATAAAATTACGTTTTCCTCCATCATTTCGAAGACATCAGTTAGCAGAATATAGTGAACGGGCTTCACACAGCGTATAACAAAATGTATGCCCAAAAACACACTCACATATACGTATGTAACACTCACCGAGAACAATAAACTTTCTAAAATGCATGAGGAAATTTGAAAGATTACTGTAGACCAACGGTAGAATATCTCCTTTGCTTACAAGTCATGTCAGTTTCCGTCCTATGGCAGCCTTCGAAATTTGGAAGTGACTTGTAAAGATAATTATTCTTAGCTATTATTTGTAGCTTTATCTGCTTTGACTTTTATTGTTACATAAAAGAAGTCTTTTACGTCCTCCATGTCCTCTCGAATTTCTAAATTTTAGGACCTCACACACATGCGCGTACACACACGCGCGCACACACACACACATACATACATACATACATACATACAATACATATATATATATATATATATATATATATATATATATATATATATATATATATATATATATTGTAGTTACCTCGGTGTGCAACAATAAGAAAGTTTTGATACAACCACATACATACATATATACATACATACAAACATACATACAACCACATACATACATACACACATACATACATACATACATGCATACATACATACATACATACATACATACATACATACATACATACATACATACATATGCAATCATGCATACATGCATACATATAAATATATTGGGTCATTCCCTATCGAAGGGGTTGGGATAAACTACCTGCATCAACTTGCTACAACAGCAGGTAGTAATGTTATCTTGTCCCTATTCTTAGTGCAAGTTTTGAAGAGTGTAGTTCGATTTTAACAGTAATTTTTCCAAAACTATAATGGAAGTGACAAAGAAGCATAATCGGCATATTTTACTTAATAATTTCAATAAAAGCAACAACGCAACGGAACCTTGCGAGGAATCTTAATGCAGTACATGGGGATCGGACAATAAGCGTAAACCGATGTCAACGGTGGTTTCAGAAATTCCGAGCAAGAAGCTAGAGCCTAGAAAACGAGCATCTGTAGAGGTTGGCGAAGACGTCTTGCAAACCCGGTTGGAACAAAATCCCATTGTAACTGTTTGGAACTACAGAGAAGCTTGGATTTGGTCATTCAACCACTCATCGCCACCTGTGCTAGAAGGAAAACGACCATCTTTGGTTTCAAGACGTAAGGTGATCTTCCATCAGGATAATGCTTGGCCACATACAGCGAGGATGACGTTCAAAAGTCTGCTTTGAATAGGAAAAGATGCCCCACCTACTATATTCGCCGGACATTGCTGCATCTGAGTAGCATTTATTCCAGTCTTCAAAATCACTTGCACGGTAAAAATATGAATTCTGTAGACGAGGTCAGAACAGTACTGGGGGAGCAGTTTTCGTCACGGTCAATTGAAATTCGGACGACGGGCCTTACCAGATAGATGGAAGAGCATTGTAGAAAATGAAGGAGAGTATACCTAAAATCTATCTGAATTTTGAAAAATAAGAGTAGTATAAAAAACCGCATTATTTATGGGATGACCCAATATATGCAGAGAGAGAGAGAGAGAGAGAGAGAGAGAGAGAGAGAGTACGAAAGTGAGAGGGAGATAAATTGACAGCTAGGTAGATATACATGTCGATTTACATTTATTTGCATATACATATTTACACACATACTTATATATATATATATATATATATATATATATATATATATATATATATATATATTTAATCTTCGGATTCTTTTTAATATGCCAGACCACTGGTTTTAATTGATAAATATCAATTTCTACCCTTAATTAATTATATATATATATATATATATATATATATATATATATATATATATGTATGGCCCGTCGTCCGAATTTCAACCAGTTGAATATATAGTTATCACCGTGTCCACTGCCTTGGGTTGCATTGTAACAGCGTGAGTCTATTATGGTCTTTGCTCTGCTGAGTACTTACTTTTAGCCAGAGTATTATATGTTCGTACAAATAACTCATCACATTCAACATTCTTTCAAATCTATTTCATTGCAGTCACGTCTAGCAGCATATTAGTAGTTTAGAGGGGGGAAACGGTAAGAATATAGCTAAACGCACGGTCGTAGTTGTTATCGTCACTTGGGTGAGAAAGGTTGTATATAGAGAGAAGAAGAAACGGGGTGTAAGATGGAGGCAATATCTTTATATATAAAACTGTAGTTGTCTGTCCCCTTCGATTTAGATTCCTAACTACTCCCACATTTTGCGGTGCAGTTTAACCAAAACCGGGTATCTTATAGTCGTGATTCATTTCAAGCCCTTCTGTGTATTAGCGCGCGTCTACGATGAGTCTAGGATTTTAAAAATAATTTACCATCATTTTTTTCCATTTTCATGCATATTTTTTTAAAGGGAAGTAACTCTCTAAAAATGTCTACGATGAGTCAACGATTAAAAAAAAATTTACCATCATATTTTTTCCATTTTTAATGCATTTTTTTGTTATTTTTTTGGCTATAACTCTCTAAAAATGCTGTATAGTTACTTCCCTTACAAACCCGAGCAACGCCGGGCGATACTACTAGTTAACAATAAATATTAACATATGACATAAAAGTAGCTGATGGCTGTTTTAAAAGTTTACGATTAAATCCTGCAAATGGTTAAGCTACACAGAGTATATAAAATTAGTTAAATGTCCGAAAGATTATGTAATTAGCCTGCTGGATTTGAGAAAATGTCACAACAAATGTTGAAGGAATGTTTGATTCAATCTTAGAAGTTGTAGTACGATAATGTATTCATGTTCTGTGTTTGCTCAATAGTTACATTTTTCATAGACAGACAATTAATTTACGATCTATTTTGAGAATGAGGCTATTGGGCGCTGCTGTGTGGAAGCTGACAATTTGGCTCGGCTGACTGAAAATTCAGCAAGTTTTGGAGATTGTAGGTTTCTGCGCTGGAGGCAAACAGACGCGCATGCGTGCGTAACAGTTATATACACATACACATACTAAGATTGAGAGAGACTTGTATGGAGAGAAAGAGAGAGAGAGAGAGAGAGAGAGAGAGAGAGAGACTTGAATGGAGGGAGAGAGAGAGACGGGGGAAGAGTCATTACAATTAATTTATTAGCTGAACGCTAATGACATAGACACACTCACGTATTCTCATGCACGTAAAATATGATATGCTGACACACATAAACAGAGATAGGGAAAGAGGGAGGGTAAAAGAGAGAAGAGGGTGAGAGCAAAAGAAGAAAGAACGAGAGAAGCATTCAAAAGTTTGATGTCAAATCAGCGTTGAATAAGCAATGCCGAACAGATTCTGCGAGATAGCATCATACCCGGCCTTATTATCTCGTGTGTAACGCAGTAGAGTCAGAGTATAGCTTTTTTTCTGAAATTTTACTCCAGGCACTATCATCTCGTAGTTCTAGCGTGTTTCTGGCTTCTGTAGTTTATCTATTGACAAGTTCGATTTGGTGCGTGTTGAATACTGATGCCTGATTAATGAAATGTTAAACCTACGCACAAAGTTGTCCGCATTGTCTTTTTTTTTTTTTCAGAAAGATGAGTTTGCACAGCAAACATATATTTATTCTATTTACTGGTTTCAGCTTTTGTGATGTGTTTTTTTGTGAATGTTAACAAACAGATATATAGATATGCACTACAGGGTTGCATATATATATATATATATATATATATATATATATATATATATATATATATATATATATACACATATATATATAGATATGTATATATATATATATATATATATATATATATATATATATAATAATAATAAATATTAGGGAATAAATCCAAATTTACAGGGAAAAAATCAGATTTAGGATTAAATCCAATTTTATAGTAAAATATTATATAATATTAATAGAGAGAAAACCACTATTTTGTAAAACAAACAAGGAAAGACTTAATCAATACATAAAATTTTAATAAAAAGTAAAAAATATTTTTTACTTTTTATTAAAATTTAACGTATTGATTAAGTCTTTCCTTGTTTGTTTTACAAAATACTGGTTTTGTCTCTAATTAATATTATATATATATATATATATATATATATATATAATATATATATATGTATATATACATTTACACACACGCACACACACACACACACACACACACGCACATATATATATATACATACATACATATATATATGCATATATTCATGCATATATGAGTTCAGAACGTCACAAACAGTGCAAATAATATGAAATACGTAAATAGCGTGAAAATTATTGTAAACAGGGCAAGTATACACAGAGAAAAGATCCTTCCTCAGTAGTCGGCTGTCTATCTACTCCTTATTTTGATATTTCAATGATAATATGAGTCTTCAAAGACAGACGATTCCATAAATTCTAAAATAAAATTTAGGATTTATGGAGGGCCAAAGTCGGGAACATATACATGACAGTGGAGACATACAAGGTAACCGAACGAAAACAAACATGGAGGGTCATTAGACCAGAGCGAGAAGAACATAGTGAATGCTAGGTGAAACATTTATTTTTAAAGATAAATGATAGAAGAGGGAGAGAAAAAAAACATGTCCGTTCTTTTGAACGCCTGTGCAGGAAATGAAAGATTGTCACATGCATAAAAGAAAGATGGGCGATGGTCATGTGTGAGCAACAAGAGAGAGTGAGAGATAAGAGAAAGAGGGGGAGATATAGCTAGATAGAGACACAGAGAGAAAGAGAAATAGAAAACAATGAATAAAGGAGAGGCGAAAACGGGAATTAGAGAGGGATAGAGGAAGAAAGCAATAGAAAGTAGAGAGTCGCATCAAAAAGGTGAATATAAACTTACTTGGAAATGGATGCGTCGCGTTCAATTAATTGATATAATGTAATATAATGTAATATAATATAATATAGAATAATACACACACACACACATATATATACACACACACACACATATATATATATACACACACAAACATACTTATGCACGGTAGCTTTGAACTTTTGGTTTTGGTTATTCAGCTACATAGCAAGGAAATAGATACAATATTGGAAATATGTTTTGCCTTGAATTAAATAAACTACACAATGAGTTTTTAGTTAGCATTTAATTTAATCAAAATTCAGAACTTTTTTTTACCCTTTTCATATTTGTAAACATTATTGATTTGAAATAGTTCTATATGACAACGACAAACTAAAGTTACTTTTTACTTGTTTAGAATTGGCAAAGAAAAGAAAAAAGTGCCAATGCATCCACATATTTAGAAATATAAACATAAACAGAAATATTTCATAAATTTTGATAAATTGTTTTTAAGATATTTGATAAAAAGAAACATGCAAACATAAACATCTTTATTGACAAACAAGTATTCACATACAAAACTATTCCAATATATCTTCACTTGCTGTCGTTTTTCATACATTTTTCAGTTGTGTTGAAGTTATTATTTCCAACCAATCCACGTGTGGTGAAATAGATATGCCTTTCTTTTATCTGTTCTGATTCTCCTCTTCTGATAACACATTCGATGTCGCGTGATATCATAAGCTAAGAGCAGTCACTGTGCGCTGTTTGAAGTTCAAATACGATCCGTCTGAAATATTAGCCGTATTCAAATCACGAACCCGATTAGGTGTTCAGTTTCTTTGCGAGAAGGAGAATCTTTTTTGGAAAATCATTCACTTGTTCTTTGTATGCGATATACACTTTTTCATGAAATTTCATTACGATTCAATTACAATATTTACAATCTTATTATTTTTAAACACCGTTTCACTATTTGCAATGTATTTACAAATTTATACGATTATCTGCAAAGATACATGACAGGTATATCGAGATATATAAATAAAGAATATGCGCAAGCGTAATGCCACAGGCTAATTCTTAGTTATGCGAGAGATGACTAAAATTAATAACTTGTTTATATCAGTTCCTAAGCCGTTAAATGAGTTAAATCAACAGATTAATAATTGTATTGGAGAGGAAGTTTAATTTCTGAATTAAACAGCAATTATTCCCACAATTACGTGTATTTTCCTGTGATTAATTTTTAATTTTTTCTATTTCTTACATTAGGACATATATTTTTTCAAGATTTGGTACTAAATTATGTGTACTTGTATTATGATCTAAGAGTGGAGACATCGATTAAGTACAAAGGATATGTATTAGATGAAGCAAAGTGGCTGAAACGACAAACTTTTGATGAAACCACTGGCGCAGGTTGCCTGACAGTGTAACAAATATTCAATCTAGGAGTTTTCAATTGGTGGTTATTTAGTAAATAAATAAATAAGTAAATAAATGATAGAAACATATATATCTAAAGAGAACATTCCTCTTCATGTATTTAAGATATTTGAAAGTATGGATTAATTTAATGATTCGATGCATGTATATATGCGAACGTTTGCGCGCGTGTGTCTCTGTATGTGTTTAATATTCTTATAATATTTCTCATAAATTTATGAGTTTATAGTTTGGAAGGAAAAATGTTTATAAATTTGATTTACAATAATAAATAATACAATGGATAATAATAAAGTAGAGTATATTGTGAAAATAATTATTTTTTCTGATGTATAATGAAATCATTTTTCATATATACTTCATCCAATAGAGAAATATTATTACTATATGATGCACATCCTTGACAAACGCCATATTCCCTTGGCAGTGATCATCATATATGGAGGAAATTCTTTAAGTTTTAATGTTCAACATTTGGTCTAATGTAAATATTGCGTAAACGTATAAACAAAGGAGAAAACATTTTTCTGACTTCATTGAGACATTGTATAATCTGGGGGAAAATATATGATTTTATTAGAGTAGCTGGTGTTAACCATATTTAATGCAGTAATTATTGAAACGCTGACAGTTCAATGACGTACTATTTTATCATTGTGTTAAATAAGAGGGATATATTTCGCTCATATTAATTATCGGCAGCGCGTCAAGGACAGCCCTGAATAACCGAAATAATGACGAAAGAGCTTACCAAGATATGTATATTACTTTAGACGAGTAACTGTACCTAAAAATATTTTAGTGCATGAAATTTTAAAGACAAATTCTGCAGTGAGTTAAAGTTATTAAAGTGTCAGTTATTAAAAAACAAGTGTTCCACGTGTTCGCATATTTGAAATATGGCTGAAACTTCCTCATGTTCTACAGTAGATCATTGTTTTATGTACAGAATGTATATTATAACAGCATGTTTTGAAACGCAAAAAATATACAGAAATGTGTTACATTTTAAAACAGAACATAAAATTCTCAAAAAAGTTTCAAACTTAGTGGTTCTGGACAAGAGAACGCTTAAAAAAAGTACTGAAGTCGATTTAGTCAATATAAGCGGTGCCACAGCATGGCCACAGTTTTATGAATCAATCAAGTAAAAGAAATTTAGCAAATATGTATGCATACATACAGGCGCCGGCGTGGCATTATAGGCGCAGATGTGGCCGAGTGGTAAGAAGTTTGCTACACAAGCACAAGGTTCTGAGTTCATCCCACTGCGTGGAACCATGGACAAGTGTATTCTACAATAGCCTCTGGCAGACGAAAGCCATGTGAATGGATTTTTAGACGGAAACTGACAGAAGCCCGTCGCATATATTTATGTATACATCTGTGTGTGTGTGTGTGTCTGTTTGTTTGTTTGCTTACACCCGTCATAACTTGACAACTGATGTTGGTGTATTTACGACCCAAAATGTAGCAGTTCGGCAATAAATACTAAGCTTACAAACAATAAGTCCTGGGTTCGAGTTCTTCGACTAAAGTCCTTTAAGGCTGTGCTCCAGCATGGCCGCAGTAAAATGGCTAAGGCAAGTAGAATAATAAAAGAAAACATAGTTACTGTTCATCCAGTATCACAATCAAATTCGTTTTAAGTGAAGTTTTAATAAATTGTTTCTGACCAATGATTTCATTCTAAGTTGTTTCCTTCTTGGTTTGTAAAACGACGATGGCGTAAGTCAACATGATTCCCAGAATCTAGAATAAAGTAAAATGTTTATCAGAATTTTCTCGTTGCATGTGAACACCTCACTACCACACACAGGCACGTGTGTGTCTATCTATCTATCTATCTAAAAGGAGGGCTGGGCATGCCGTGGTTGATGATGCGCAGACACGCGCTGAGACTGCGACATCTCTGGCTCTATGTAGACGACGGTGAACAGGTGTGGTCGCCGTTTGTGAGGCACGCTTTCCCGCAGCTCGTCTCCATGACCGAACTGCAGTCGTGGATCAAAAAGAGGCCGAGGAAGGGCGAATGGCACCGCGAGTGTCGCGTTGCTCTCAAGCAACTCTGCCGTCCTGGGTCGACCTTAAGTGACTTCAACACAACCAAAGCATTCTATAGGGGTTTAGTGGAGGGGAGGTACGACGACGAGCTCGGGGCGAACCTGGACGTCGACGAGGAGTACCTGACCCGCCTGTTCGGGACGACTTTCGGGCCAGGGCCCATGACAACTTCCAGAGATCCCTGGCCTGGCAGTGCTACCGAGAAGCGCTACCCGTTCGGGATAAGCTCTACAGACACGGCTCGAGAAACACGGGGCCGACCTGCCCGAGATGCGGTCAGAGCGACGAAACCGTTCTGCACGCACTCGTTCAGTGTCCAACAATTTCCGACCTGTGGGCTTATGTCGAACAACTGCTGTCACGTGTGGGACGAGTCGGTTTATCAGCTGAGTCTATCGTCAATCTTGTCACGCCTCCTTCCTTCAAACGGGAAGGAAGAGCTATTTTCATCATCCTTGTGGCTATGGCGAAAGAATGTATCTGGTGGACGCGTCTGAAAGGATTGGAGACAAACACTTTCCTCTCTGGTCAATCTCTCATCAACTTCTTCAAGTACCACTTGAAAGGAAAGTGAGAGTAGAGAGGCAAGTTTTGTCTAGCGAATGTTTTAAAAAAAGATGGGTGAATGTAGCAAGAATGGCACGTATGAATGACGAAGCCACCTTGAGCAATGTCCTATGAACCCAGAAATCGAAAACAGAGAGTTGCTTATTTGCAAAAAGAAAAAAAAAAAAAAGAAATATAAAACGTGACTTCATTGACCGAGGTTACCGTGGTCTTTTCCGCAGGCTTTTCTTTCCACGGGTAAACCTCACCTGTCCTCCCCTTTACACTTCATATTGACATTTCTGTGATAACGATCCCTATTGATCATTTTTTCCTCTCCCCCCTTTTTTTTTTTTTTTTTTTTTAACCCCACTTATTTTTGTCCTCTTTCTCTCCTTTTACGATCCCTTTTGATCGAACCTCCCCCTTCCTTTTTTTTTTTTTTTTTTTTTTTTTTTAATACCTTCAAAAGAAAAGCTCTACCTTGTAATTTGTTCTATCTGTGTGCAGCCCTGTGTGGCTAATAAAGAAACATACTATCTATCTATCTATCTATCTATCTATCTATCTATCTATCTATCTATCTATCTATCTATCTATTTATCTATCTATACACACCACACACAGAGACACACACACAAACACACACACACATATGGTGGTGTTAAAAAGATCCTGGCAATAAGGGTATCGCACAAAAACACAAAAAGCTGCCTGATTCTGAAATCGAAAGCATTGTCTCATGAGTGATACGTCTTCAAGCAATGTAAAGATACCCCACCACACACAAACACATATATGAACATATACACACATGTATATATATATATATATATATATATATATATATATATTTATCTATTTATCTATCTATATCTATACATATAAATTTGACATGGGCGATTCCTTCTTGTGTATATATATACTCATCATAGATATAGGGTAAAGAATTATTAATGTGATAATCAATAAATTTTACCAAGTAGTCTCAGTAGTCTGGAAAAAAAAGACATTATCGGTAAAAACGTTTTCAAAAAGTATTTTTTTATATTATAGAAAAAGCAGCCAAAGACATCTAATTCTTTTAACTACAAATACAACTCCACAGACAACAATATTTGTAACTCACATAGGCAAAAAGAAGAAAAAATAATGAAATCAAACAGTCTACGAAAAATTATGTACGCGTTTCCTGATTAGAGTTAGAA
>NC_043004.1:83374368-83391868 GCF_006345805.1 Octopus sinensis
GAAGCCAGACTTTCGATCGGAATCTCTGCTGTGACTTTTTGAAGCGTTTGAAGGAAATATAATATTATATAAGCTATTTAACAATTTTATATACATATATATATATAAAATAGAGAGAGAGAGAGAGAGAGAGAGAGAGGAGAGTGAGAGAGAGAGGGATGGAGAGAGAGTGATGGAGAGAGAGGGAGACTGATAGATAAATAGATAGATAGATAGATAGATAGATAGATAGATAGATAGATAGATAGATAGATAGATAGATAGATAGATAGATAGATATTATATAGCAAAAGTGCGTGGTAAATGGAATTTAGAAACATTGTCGAAGGAATTTAGAAAGATTGCTTACCTTTGATGCAATTTCAATACTATATTCAGGGACGTTTATGTTATAAATTCTGTCGCGTATTTTAGAAATCTGTAAAACAAATTCAAGGCTGAGAAGATATGCATTAATTCATCGACTTCAACTTACAAGATGTATTTAATGAGATAAAGGCTTTTGGTAATGCATCCAGTTGCAGATTGCTCTTAAATGTTTGTTGAAGATTGTATAAATTCAAGTCTGTTAGTCGAAAATATTATGATAGTGGCGCACAGCATGTTAATGGCCATTTAGTTACGTGACTCTAATTTTCGAGTTGGTTAATTATTTCAGTGAATTAGTAGATACCGCAACATAGCTATGGACCATAAAATGTTTGGACTAATATTACTCAACTTGTCTCTTAGAGATTAGTCCGTCTAATAGGCTATAAGGATTGTATTCTTTAATTTTGATATTTATTTAACCATCTCTTTTATCAGAGCGCTGAAAACATAACTAAATCAAAATCAGTTGTTAAGCGGCGGAGGGACAAATATTGAGATATGCACACATACACCCACGTATAAGACGGGCTTCCACACGATATCCACTTTCCTGATACATTGGGCATTAGTTTTCTTGATATAGTGCGGTGAAAAGCTTCGAACAATTACAATAAAATATTTTTGTCAACTCTCTCTTTTACTCTTTTACTCTTTTACTTGACTACGGCCTTGCTGGAGCATCGCCTTTAGTCAAAGACCTCGACCCCAGGACTTATTCGTTCTAAACCTAGTACTTATACTATCGGTTCTGTTTTGCCGAACAGCAAAGTACACACACATACATATTATATATATATATATATATATATATATATATATACATATAAACGACAGGCTTCTTTCAGTTTCTGTCTACCAAATCCACTCACAAGGCTTTGGTCGGTCCGAGGTCATAGTAGAAGACACTTGCTCAAGGTGTCACGCAGTGGGACTGAACCCGGAACCATGTGGTTCGTAAGCAAGATACTTACCACACCGCCACTCCTGCAATTATTTTCTATCGATGTAAGTATATATAGATGCACTTTTTAGTATGACTCGGAGGCATGCCCTAAAATTTAGCCAATTAATTCAAATGAGTATTTACTAGCGAGCAGACGTAATGAGAAAACTTAGACCTTTGATTCTCAGCCCAACAGCACAACCAAATACGAGGTATTGTTTATAAGATATGTACGTTTCAGTAATATATAATAATTAATAAAATAATTTTTAATTATGAGAGTATCGAGTCACTTTTAAGGTGGTGAATAGTCATATTCAGATTCTAGGGTTTTATGTATATTTACATCTCCCCGACTAATTAACAATAAGAATTGATTATCTAGCTTGCATTATCTCACTAGTAACTATCTTAAGTCATTGAACCGCAACAAGAGATATTTCATAGAAAATCTCACTTGTGATTTTTTAAAATTGTTTTCTTCATATATTCTATGTAAGACTGAGAAATATATAAAAAAAGTAACGGACACAATAACAGCACACGAGCAGAATTACACATGGTGGTCTCACTGCTAGGTTTCTGTCACGCAGTTTAAGGTGAAATTTGTGATGTGCGTTCATATATATGTATAAATATATACATACACACAAACACACACACACACACATATATATATATATATATATATATATATATAATATATATATATATACATACACACACGCACACACACACCCACAACACACACACATACACACACACACACACACACACACACATATATATATATAATATATATATTATATTATATATATATATGTATGTATGTAATGTAATGTATAAATTTAAAATGAGGGTGAGAAATTAGATATTATTTAATTAACATCGATTTCACACCAGTGGTCTAGCGTAAAAAACTGAAGGTTCAGTAAAATTGCATTATATATATATATATATATATATATATATATATATATATATATATATTAGAGGGAAACCACTATGTGGACACCCATATGCTACAAATAGATCCGCTACGCTCTCACCACTAAGAAATGTTCTCAAGAAAAATTTACCAAAACAACCAAAACGTAATCGAGTTAGACAAAAGAAAATGTAATAAAAATATGGATTATTCGTGTACATGTTTCACTATCAACAAATTACATAATCTTACTTACGTAATTGTACGTACAACATCGGTACGACCGTCCAAGGTGAACATAATTTGTAGGACTGCATACTAGGACATCAACACAAAGTCAGACTTGCAAAAAAGACCTATCCATTACTCTCGTGACTACAATTTCAAACGTACTCGTTTTGACGCGTTAAATTACCGGAAAAACTGTTGCTGCTGATAATACTTTACTACAGCGGCCTTTGCCGGTTAGAGAACTTATTACTTTAATTTTAAATTTAAAATGAGGTGAGAAATTAGATATTGATTTAATTAACATTGATTTCACACCAGTGGTCTAGCATAAAAAAAAACTGAAGGTTTAGTAAAATTGTATTATATATATATATTATATATATTATATATATATGTGTGTGTGTGTGTGTGTGTGTGTATGTGTGTGTGTGTGTATGAGTGTGTGTATATCTTTGTGTGTCTTTGTTTGTGCCCCCAACCGCGCTTGACAACCGGTGTTGCTGTGTTTACGTCTCCGTAACTTAGCGGTTCGGCAAAAAAGACCGATAAAATAAGTACAAAGTTTACAAAGAATAAGTCCTGCTGTCGATTTGGCAGACTAAAGGCGGCACTACAGCATGGCCACAGTCAAATGACTGAAACAAGTACAAGAGTAACAGAGTAAAGAGTATATATATATATATATATATATATATATATAGTGTGTGTGTGTGTATTAGCGCTATATATATAATTTTAATAATGAGAGAGATACATTGAATATTAATTTAATTAATATTAATTTAAAATCAGTAGCCTAGCATATCTAAAAAATCTGAAAATTCAGAAAATTTCAATACATGTGTCTATTTAGGGATAAACCACTAGGTGAATAACCAATTCGCTAGAAGAAGATCACATACGATCTAACTACAAAAAGAAAAATGTTCTCCAGAGAAAATTCAGCGAACACTAGAACATAAGCGGGCAAGATAGATGAAAATTATATAAAAATCAAGAATTCTTGATACATATTATTTTTGCAGAGAGAGGGTGAGTAAAAAGAGAAAAAGTACGAAAACATTTGAAGCTCAGTGAGAGTAAAATATATGAAATTATGTTTTAATACATACCAAAAGATGCACTTTGATTCCACTTTGGAAAATGTGCACTAAATTTAAACCATTAAATATTGACAGAATCATTATATATTCATATTCAGGCACGTCGGTTACACGAATTATTGCTCCATAAATAAGTGAACAAATACATATTTCACTAAATATTATATTAAATAAAGTTTGTGTTTGCGTAAATATATTTGTTAATTTGAGCAATGAACACAGTTCTTGAAAATGGTCAAAGAGATGTACTAAAGGTACACTCTGCTTTTTAGGCATCATATTGTCCCTAGGTCCATACTCTTCAAAATGCTTTATTAATTTGTTCCCTTCTCTCAAAATAATTCTTTGCATCACATTTATAGCAGATATGTGAATATAAAAAGGAAAAACGTGAATCATATGAATCCAAAACCTCAGTAAAAGTATTAGAATGGCATATTTAGTGTCAGATGATAAAGGATATAGATATATTGAAAGTAAAATATTATTCTTATTTTTCACAGGTAGAAATATTGTCATTAGAATGCTAAAGCATACAAATAAAATCATACATATATACTGTTTGCATGTGCATTGTTTATAAATCTTGTCTATGGATTTGAGATTGCATTCTAAAAATTTAAAGTCATTAAGATTTTTTATGATACTAGTACATATATCCACTTTCCACATTCTATCAATTATAATTAAAAACGAAACAAGTGTTTCTCCGATTATTAAATAATAAAACATTACGGCGGATACGGGATGATTGTTATGAACCACAGGTAAAAAAGTGACAATACGAATAGTATCCAAGGTAAACAATACGATTACGAATAAGCGGAAAAAGTAAAATAAGCGTTTCTTCATACTGGAAGAGCTCCAAATTCTTGTATTCATTTTCATATCTAGAAGAGCCATACACTTGCGAATTCTCTCCATGTATTTCGATAAACGAGTATCACCCAATTTCTTCCATGTAGTATTAATCGGTTCATGCATTGGATTTGGGCTCTTCTCCATTAAAGATTTAATTGTAACTATTTCCGACATATTGATAATGGGTAACTAAAAATGTTGTACTTTCATATGCTACCTGTTATTTGAAAATGGAAAATGCTCCTGCAAAGTCCGTGTCTCTGTGTAGAAGTATATATGTACAAAACACACACACACACACACACACACACACACACACAAACACACATATATGTATATCGAATATGAGATCGATATTAGTCTACACCATTCATGTAAAAATATTGACTACCCTAATTCTTTTTCCATCATATTATTTTAAAATTGGTTCTGTCCGAGTAAATTCTATTGTTATACATTTACCTATATGCTTAGCACATAATCCAGATGTCGATATTTTCTATTAATTTTATGTATACATATAATTATCTATTTATTTATTTACTAATACTTACTTCTTTTAATTGCTTCTCAAATATACATTATTGAGCTGCTATTTGCATGGCTTTCATTTAAAAAAAATTGCTGCTTTATTGGTGTAATCCAATATAATCTTCGGATATGGTTATAGACATCCATATATCACAAAATATATTGTTTGCTTGTCTCCGTCATGCGATTAGAATATAAGTTTTATGATCACCAGTTTCAAATGAATCAAATATATGAGATCCCCGTCGTGAAATATTAATGGAAATCATCCAGATTAGAGGTGAAAAGTTTTTTTTTTTTATTTATTTTGTAAGGCGGGGACACTTAATAGCTTTATTGAGCTATATCTATTCCGTATTGTAGAGACGTCAGTTGCAGACCGTCCCCGATGTTAAATCAATGATAAACGTATGGCAGTGCTGAAATTGGAATATTCAGGAATAAAATATAAAAAAATTAAATAATTAAAGAATAAATTGTTGCATGGTTGTCTAGATACATAGATCTAAACATATATTAAGATGAAGACGGGTACATACACATTTGCATATACATACATAGATACATACATACATACATACATACATACATACATACATACATATAATAAATATATATATTATATATATATATATATTATATATATATACATACACGTGGAGGTACGATGGCCCAGCAGTTAGGGCAGTGGACTCGCGGTTGTAGGATCCCGGTTTCGATTCCCAGACCGGACGTTGTGAGTGTTTATTGAGCGGAAACAGAAAAAACCTAAAGCTCCACGATCTCCAGCAGGGATTGGTGGCGATCCCTGTTCTACTCTGCTGCCACAACCTTCTCTCACCCTTTATTCTGTTGGCCTGCCCTCTTAGCCAGCGGGGTGGCGTCATTTGAAGGCTAAAACAAGCTTTGTGACCAGCGATGCGTAGCAACATCTGGTAGCCTGGTCGGTCATGGTTATCACGATGGTCACATACATACACACATAATTGTGTATATATATATATAAATATATATATATATGTGTATATATATATATCTCTTATCATAAAAGGCAGATTTTATCTGCCTCCCTTTGTCTCTTATAGAAATCTACAATATAGGATTTCTTCAATTACAATTTACCTAGCATTTTTAAGAGTAGAATGCATCGGGTCGTGCCAGGTCCAGTTTTTAAAATTACAACCCCAATTAAGCAAAATTTAGAGAAAACTCACATTGTGGTGTGTGAGTCAAGTGCTTTTCTTAGTGTGGGCTATAGCACACGCACACACACACACACACACACACACACACAAAAAGGGAGCGATCTGGTTCACTCACGCTATCACTAATTTCTACGACTTTCTCTTTGCAAGTTTGCAACGATTAAAGTGAAACTACTTCGATAAAACGAGAGAAGTGTACCTTAAACCACTACTAAAAAAAAAAAACACAGCAAACAGAAAATAAATACATAACGATTTACTCCTCACACAATTTCTTCAATTAGAGTTTACCCATGATTTTTCAAAGTACTTCCATTGGGTGATGCCATACAAAATTTCTTTCAATTTTACCCCCAATTAAGACAAAATTCGAGAAAACTCAATATTTTAACATTTCACTCCGAAAGCATTGATGTACATGTGTGCGTGCGTGAGTGTGTGTGTGTCATTCCTCACACACACGCATACACATACATATATGACAGTGACAAACAAACGTTTCAAACAACTACATACAAACACGTGTGTGTTTGTTATTAGTAAAAAGGTGCCAAAACACAACTCACTTCTCATTCCAACACATTTGCAAAGACACACGGACGGTCGAATTGCTATAACAATACAGAAGAGGTAAATTGGTTTTTATTTTACTTTCTGTCGTTAAATTTTGGTAGTATTAATTGGCGAGCCGAGCTTGCAGTATGAAACAATGTTTATGTATAAACGGACGACACTTATATATAGTTATTAATAAATGTATGCATCCGTTTAAAAGAAAAACCAAAAAATATTTTATTCTTTATAAATGTTGTGTTCAAAATAACATTTTCTTTTAAGAATGTGTATATAACAAAGTATGTGTATATAACTACGTGGCTTATATCTTTATATATAAAAGTGAAGTTGTGTCTCTGTTTCCTACGATTTAGATTCCTAACTACTCCCACATTTTGCGGTGCAGTGTAATCAAAACCGGGTATCTTATAGTCGTGATTCATATCGAGCCCTTCTGGGTATTAGCGTGCGTCTACGATGAGTCTACGATTAAAAAAAAAATTACCATCATATTTTTCCATTTTGATGCATTTTTTCGCTATTATATAAGGGAAGTAACTCTCTAAAAATATCTACGATAAGCTAACGTGTGTGTGTGTGCGTGTGTGTGAGTGTGTGTATGTGCGTGTGCGTGTGTGTGAGGGTGTATGTGTGTGTGTGTGTGTGTGTGTGTGCGTGTGTGTGAGTTTGTGACAGGAAAGTTTTTTAGGACGAATATAAGACCTAAAGTATATCCAAGTAGCAGAAAGATCGCCCAAAAGTGTATATAGATATTTAAATGTATTTATATATTCATCTATACACAGATGTATGTATAATGTGTGTGTATATATTTCCATAGAGGTAACCTTTCACTCCATACAAAGTTTTTTAGGACGAATATAAGATCTAAAGTATATACAAGTAGCAGAAAGATCGCCCAAAAGTGTATATAGATATTTAAATGTATTTATATATTCATCTATACACAGATGTATGTATAATGTGTGTGTATATATTTCCATAGACGTAACCATTCACTCCGCACAAAGTTTTTTAGGACGAAAATAAGATCTAAAGTTATCTCTAAGTAGCACAAGGATCGCCCAAAAGTGTATATAGATATATAAATGTATTTATATATTCATCTATGCACACATGTATGTATAACGTGTGTGTATATATTTCCATAGAGGTAACCATTCACTCCATACAAAGTTTTTTAGGACGAAAATAAGATCTAAAGTTATCTCTAAGAAACAGAAAGATCGCCCAAAAGTGTATATAGATATTTAAATGTATTTATATATTCATCTATACACACATGTATGTATAATGTGCGTGTATATATTTCCATAGAGGTAACCATTCAATCCATACAAAGTTTTTAAGACGAAAATATTTAAATATAAAAGAAAGGTTGTGTGTCTGTCTACTCCGATTTAGATTCCTAACTACTCCCACATTTTGCGATGCAGTTTAACCGAAACCGGGTATCTTATAGTCGTGATTCATATCGATCCCTTCTGGATATTAGCGCGCGTCTACGACGAGTCTACGGTTTTACAAATAATTTACCACCATTTTTTCCATTTTAATGCATATTTTTTTTAATAAAGGGAAGTAACTCTCAAACTTCACAGCAATATGCGTGCTCATATGCGACGTAATATCACATCAGCAGCATTTCCTCACACCCTCCTTGCACTTGGCGAAGGCAAAATACCAGGGGATGAAAATGGTAATATTGCCATCGATTCCATTTGTACCATTGTTAAGACGCCTTCTGATTTCAGAGATGCAGTGTTCCCAGATCTACAAGCTAATTATCAGAATATGGATTGGATTGGCAAAAAGGCTATACTGGCCCCGAGGAATAAAACTGTTCACCATATTAATGATGAAATGCTAAAACTCATTCCTGGGGAAGTCTATGTATATCAGTCTATCGATACAACTCCTGACCCAGAGGACGTCATCAACTATCCAATAGAGGTACTCAATTCCTTTGAGCACCCCGGACTACCACCACACTTTCTCAAACTTAAAGTTGGTGCCCCTATAATGCTCATCAGAAATTTGGTTCCCCCAAAACAATGCAATGGCACACGTTTGATCGTTAAGTCCTTATCTCCCACCGTAAACTTATATCAATATTTGCCTGAATAATCATCATAATTCAGTGCAATCATTAACAGTACTTTCAAGCAATTCAGACCCGAGCAACGCCGGGCAATTCTGCTAGTACATATATATATATATATATATATATATATACATAAACATGACAGAAGTAAACAGACATCCCATATGTTTATTCTAACTTATAAATGTTTATGTTTTTTATTAATTAACATATTTATGTTTCAGGTTCTATACGATACTTTTTAATCAATTCATGTACGAAAGAAGCCTTGGAATTGTCTGAGATTTAAAGAGGCTGTATTGTGGGTCATTGTGAAGGTAGATATATTGCGTAAAATCGCAGGAAAGCTTGGGATCCCGCTTTCTACTGTTAATAGAGTGATTGTACAATTCACCAGAAGGAGAAACGTGTCCACATCACCTCACCCAGATCAAGCAGGGCCCTTCGACAGGACCCTCTGACATAGCAGAAAAAGTTGATGTCAGTCCAAGTACAGCTCACTGGTATCTCCACGAAATTGGTTACTGTGATGGAGCAGCAAGAATGAAGCCACTTCTTGGACCAGACAATATCAAGCGGAGAAAAGATTGGGCCAGTGAGATGGTGGAGAGGTCACTAGCATTATGGGATACTGTAATATTATCTGATGAGACTAGATTTACTGTATTTCCTGACAATGGTCGAGTGTGGCTCTGGAGACTTTGTGATCAATAGTTTGATGTAAAAAGATTGTAGCCAACAATGAGAAACGGTAGCTGCTCTGTGATGGCCTGGGGAACAATTTAGAGCAATGGTTGATCAGAGCTGGTGGAGTGTGAAGGAAACAGAAACTCAGATAAATATGTGTTCATATTGCAGAAAGAACTCCTTCTAGTCTTCTCCATTCGTGAAATGATTTAAGAAACCTCTTTATTTATGGAAAATAGGGCTCCTCGTTACACGTCTAAAATGAACCAAGATTGGTTGGATGTGAATGGCATGTGAATGTATGTATAATACCGTACTAAATTCTGGTGCGCTGGTGCCTCAACTTAAGTACCATATTCATATATATATATATATATATATATATATATAAGTAATACTAAGCAATAAAGGGTTTAGCAACGAATTGCCTTACCACATACCGAATTTAGAAATAGCAGTCAAAGAGTTATAGCTATTTCTTCTACTAAAAAGGGAGATCTCAGTAAAAACAGCAATTATTATATATATATATATATAACGCAATAGAGAACAATAAAACATCATGACAGAAAGACGATACAAAGGCGAACAGGATATACAACAAATAAAGAGAGAGGAACTTAAACAAGGGTCGGGTCACTCGTTGCCTTCTCTCCTCAGTCAATTTTCTAGATTTCCTTACATTTTCGGGGAGTTACACTTGAGACTGTTCAAATCTGGATGCTCCCAAAATATCTATGCTAAGAACATTAGACTTTTGTGAGATAACAGAATGTTTACGACAACAAAGACAAAAAACGGAGAACATGTTACACAGTTACAAATACAAACAAGAAAACAACAGCAGGTGTCTTTCGACTAATAAAGATGAATCAGATTGAGCTAGCGTGTATAGAGTGAAAGCCTTGAGCCAGGAACATAGAAGATGGACATAAGAGATGTTGGCAGTCGACAGTCAAGCCAAGAAAGAAAGATCATGCTTGGCAGAACACCGGACATGTAGAAGGAGAAGAGAGGGGTAGAGAACAGAAGGATTGAAGGATTAGGGGAAGAACGAGAAAGAGAGAGAAAAGGGACAAAGCGAACGGTACAAGGGCGATAAAAGAGGAGGAAAAGTAGGAATTAATGAAAGGGAGGGCCAAGAAATATGAGAGAAGGGGAGCGAGAAAAAGAAAAGAGGAAACAAGGAAGAAAGTATGAGGAGGACTAAAACACAGAGTAAAAGAATCGTATAAAATCTAGATATATACTTAATTACAAGGTAAACAAAAGTGTACGTACGTTGCTATAGAAATATATGCTATATATATATATATATATATATATATATATATATATATATATATATATATATATATACGAGCAAAACAGCCCCCGCCCAATGGATGGTGGTGAATCATATCTACTGAATAAAGAGCCATCAGTGTTTTCTTTTCATTAAAAAATAATTAAGCATGCCTTTATTTGAATAAAATTTTTGGTTTTGTGAAACGAAGTTAGGGCAAAAAAAAAGTTCTTGAGAAACCAAATAGCTTTTCTTTCCTTCATTCCAGGTTTGAAGAAAATATCTCTTTTGCAACCTAATTTTTGGGTCTCTTAAATATATTGCATTTTGTGGCATTATTTCAAGCCAGCCGGCTTTTTTGGTGCAAATTGCACGTGCAGTTTTCTCGCATAGGCATAGAATCGATCGCAACAGCTGATTTACTTGCACGTTCCCACGGCTTTATCGATCGAATTCTCACCTAGAATCGATTTTTGTAATTTTTCCAAGACTTCTACACGGCCTGATACCGTCGGTATCTATATCTCAAATTTGAGCGCAATCGGATGGAGGATGCCCGATATCCTTGAAGACACACACACAGACAGACAGAACGGATTTTAAATAATATATATATATATATTCGACGGGATACTTTCAGTTTCCGTCTACCAAATCCACTGTCAAGGCTTCGGTCGGCCTGCAGCTATAGTAGAAGACATTAGCCCAAGGTGCCACGCAGTGGGATTGAACCCAGAAACATGTGGTAGGGAATGAAGCTTCTTATCACACACTCACTACTGCGCCCATACACATATGCTTATCTATATGCACACAAATGCATATGCGAATGTAATTGTATATGTGTATATGCATATATATATATATATATATATATATATATATATATATATATATATATATATATATATATATATGTATTATAAACCTGAAATGCGAAAAGTTTGTTTGTTTGTCTGGTTTTGGCATTGAGAACGGGTTAAAGGCCACTAGATCCCGTCGGATTGACTCCAAAATCTACAGGGACATGTAAAATGAGGTGAGGATGCCAGTGGGCTAGGTTAGAAATCCCTATCTTAAAACGTGCCGTTGCTAGGGCCAAAAACGCACTTTGTCAAGTCTACTCTCATTCTTTTATGTATCTGCCCTTCCTCCGTCACTCACTTTCTTTCCTCCCTTCCCATTACATTCTATATATAACGTCGTTTAATAGCGTCTAACCCCCCTTCACTTTCTCTTTATAACGTCGTCAAACAGCGTTCTATATCTTCGCCTCACCGCCTTCGACAGCGCTTTCATACTCTCTCACTCTCTGCGTCTGTCTGCATTCATAGACATAATTATCATCACCACCACACCCACACAATCATGAGAACAAATATTATGAATCAGATATGCATTGGGTTAATTTATATATATGTGTGTGTGTGTGTGTGTGTTCTATATATAAACTAGCAGTATCGCCCGGCGTTGCTCTGGTTTGTAAGGGAAATAACTATAAAGCATTTTTAGAGAGTTATAGCCAAAAAATAGCAAAAAAATGGAAAAAAATTATGGTAAATTTTTTTTTTAGTTAAAAAAGGTGGAGTTGCGTCCCCTAGACAGTTTGCGGTTTGTGTTTCTGATTCTCGACCCCATGTCGAATTTATCGATTTTTTTCAGAACTGGGGGAAATTTTCGCTACGTTAGTTTTGAATTATGACATTGGGCTATGTGTGTGTCAAGTTTCATCAGAATCAGTTGAAAGCCGTGGTCAGGGTGAGGGTACAAGCAAACAGACACACAGAAACACGCACAGACAAACTGCCGTTTATATAGAGAGAGATATGTATATTAAACTTTTTAATACTTTTTGACAGTTATATATATTTAAAAAAATTATACATATAAATTAATAATTTTAATTTTAAATTTAAATAATTTAAATTTTTCAATTTTATATTTTATATATTTTGTATATTATATTTTTATTTTTATGTTTTCGTTTATGTTTTTCGCTGTTTTATTTGCCTAATAGTGGTTTTATCTCTAATTTAATTTATATATACATATATATATATATATATATATATATATATATATATAATGCGTATATATATATATATATATATATATATATATATATATAGTGTGCATTTTGTGTCGGTTGTGCTGAAAATATGTACACCTATGTCAAAAGTGCTTGCGAGTTTGCATGGCAACTGGTTTTTTCCTGAAATGAAAGGCGTGACCTCTAGGACAAAATTCCTCATCTTATAAAATGTGACCCGAGTAGACCCGAATGAAATCGGGTCATATTAACCAAAATGTGAAAAGAGGTCTAAATGGGGCTTGAGGGGATTAAAATTTACAGGAGCGGGTGTTTAGGAATTCACTGTTACATGAAGCTAAAAGATTTGCGCCAGCCTTTAAATCGTCAATGTGTTGCCGTCCATGATGAAGAAGTTTTGAATGCTTGCCATGTTGAGTCTACTGTCGTGAGAAAGAATCACTTCAAAGCTTGGTTTTTAGGAATTTTCTTTTACATCAAGTTCAAAATTTTACGCCAGCCGTTAAACTGCCACTATGTTACTGTCCGTCGTTAAGAAATGCCAGCCATGGTGACTCTAATATCCTCAGATTCTATCCTTTCAAACTTTGGTTTCCAATATTTTTTTTATTTTTATTCAGATCGCAAGTTCGTCTGTCCCTTTTAAATGTTAGTGTTTTGCTTTCTGCCTTGAAACAGACCTTTCCGTTGTCACTGCCTGATATTTATGATTGATCTTTCAAACTACTTTCTTTCTCAACTTACTCAAGATCTTTTGTTGTTTATACATGGGAGAGAGATAGATAGAGAAAGATAGAGGGTAAGAGAAAGCGAGGGAGAGTCCGAGAGAAAGGAAGAGTAAGAGAGTGGGAAACGGAGAGAGAAAGGAGAGAGAAATAAAGAGGGAGAATCATCATCATCATCGTTTAACGTCCGTTTTCCGTGCTAGCACGGGTTGGGCGGTTTGACCGGGGTCTGGGAAGCCAGGAGGCTGCACCAGGCTCCAGTCTGACCTGGCAGTGTTTCTACAGGTGGATGCCCTTCCTAACGCCAACCACTCCGTGATTGTAGTGGGTACTTTTTCGTGCCACCGGCACAGGTGCCACGGGGAAAAGGGCCCTGGCAGCGGCCACGATCGGTTGGGGCTTTTTACGTGCCACCGGCACAGAAGCCAGTCAAGGCGGCGCTGCCATCGGCCACGTTCGGATGGTGCTTTTTACGTGCCGAAAGGATGCAACAGAAAATAACAACCACACTCTTACCCACGCGTAGAGCGCGTCACCTTAAGTTAGTATATATATATATATATATATATATATATATATATATATATATATATATATATATATGCGTCTTTGTGTGTGTTTGTCTCTGTCAATTTGCTTATCTCTAGATATCCTCAACAACAGTTCTAATGTTACAATCTTTCATATTTTTGCCTTTTGTTTTCTTTATATATATATAATGAACAATATATAGTCTGTTGACTAGTGTGTCTACACCCGAGGCCACGGTGGTAAAAAAATTCTAAATAATATTTTATTACTCTGAAATTTATTAATGATAATTCTGTTGGCTAATTTAGACAGAAATTCATCATTATATCTATTTGCTGCCGGAAACAAAACTGCGTTTGGGTGGTGGATTTGAAAAATTATAACATGTAACCACGTGGCATATTCTGTATTGCCTCGGTCTTATATGCTAATATTTGGCTTTCCTGCTAATGAGAGCTTCGCGTAGCAAAATACTTTATTTGCTGAAGAGAGCTTGAAACCATGGTCCAGGAAATATATGGTAAATGGTTTTATTTTTCATTCCCTTTCAACATTACCCCTATTTGTGGTTTGGATTTTAACTACTCCTTCTAGCGGTTTAGATGTCCGATTATGGCCATCTCTTATGTACTTAAATGTACACTGTATATATGACGAATATATAGTATTTTGACTAGTTTTTCTACAAGCTAGACCAGGGTGGTAAAAAATGTCTACATAATATTTTACTACCCTGAGATTTATAAATATATATATATATATATATATATATATATATATCATATATATATATATATATATATATATATATACGAGGAACACAAATATAACACACACACATACATATAAATTTAGCTGTTTCGACCAAAGATTGGTCAAGGCTATGTCTAACTTATAAGTACCCCCTGATAGGATTATCTGAATTATTTTAAATCAAGTATCTTGGTCCATTCAAGTAGTGAGTTGTATCCAGGTATAAATAGCTTATCTGGTTTTCCTTGAAGTAATTTTTCCAGACTGTTTAAAAGTGATAAGGATCCTTTTTCCTCTTTGATCAGTTTCGGGACAATGTTAACTAGGTCAGGGCCTGTTGAGGAAAAGAAATTGTGTCGCAGTGTACTTATATGTTGTGATCCTGAATTGGGCAGGGTACGTATGGCCCGTGGTTCCATCCGTGGATGAACCTTGAAGTTAATGTTCAGGTCGTTTGTGCAATACTCGCAGTATATTCTCCACATCGTGCAAATGATATGCCGCTCGCGGCGACGCTAGAGGGAGTAGAGTTTCAATGTTTTAAGGCGATCCCTGTAATCGAGATCAGTCATGCTCTTAATTCGTTTGATGATTCAATTTTCGAGAGATTTTGTTTTATATTGGGAGACCACAGGGGGTACGGTATTCGAGGTGTAGCCGTACAAAGAGGAGAAAATTGGAATGATGACACCTTGTTCTCTGGACCGGAAAGTTCTTAAGATCTAGGAGCTCATCCTGCACCTATATCCACCGACCTTATTGTTGATTTGGGCACTCCAACTGTGATTATTATCAAGAATTACCCCTAGGTCTCTGATATTATTAAATGCTGTGAGCGGTTCCCTTCAAGGAAGAGAGTATGGCTGTTTTAGTATAGTCTTTCTTCCAATATGCATCAGCTCAAATTTTCCCTCGTTTGGTTGCACTTTGTTTTTGTCTGCCCATTGACTCACCGCATATCGATCGGATCGGATTTGAGTTCGGTCTTCTTCTTCATTGATGATTTGCTGGAGCTTAGTTTCATCAGCAAATATTTTCACTTTGCAGTGTTTTACGAAGCTGGAAATGTCGTTTATGTAGATTATAAAGAGGAGCGTGTCCAAGACAGTCCCCTGAGGGACACCACTGGTGACTTTTTCTGGGCTTGATTGGACTTCATCAACCACAACGTGTTGTGTTCTATTCACCAGGAAATACTCAATCCAGTGTAGAAGTATTCCATGGATTCCAACATGTGCCAATTTTGAGAGTAAGATATTATAGTCAACGCTGTCGAACGCTTTACTGAAGTCAAATTCGAACCTGTTCCCAAGGCTTTAAGTATATCTTCAATGTAGTATTAGAGTTGTGTAAGACAGTCCCTGCCGCAGCGAAAGCCATGCTTATTTGCATTTAGGAGTTTGTGAATCTCCATGAAGCCAGCTATCCTTGATCTTACCACTCTTTCAAACAATTTAATGATGTGGGAGGTAAGTGAGATTGCATAATAGCTGACTGCGTGGGATCTGTTTCCCTGTTTTAAAACCAGGATGAGAGACTGGGATAGGAGTTGTTTCGGTATATAATCTGAATCTAAGGAATTTTTCAAGAGCTTGGTCAGAGAGACTGCAAGTTGTTGTCTACATTCCTTCAGGAGATTAGCAGGGAATCTATCAGGGCCTAGAGCAGAATATTTAACCTTATTTATTGCTGCAATGATGTCTGAGATTTTATGTTGGGAATCAACTTCATTCGCTTCTCTTACGTCAATATTAGTGAAATCACTAAAGAGAGAGCAATATTGTTTCTGCAGTATCTTGAGAACTTTTTGAACTAAAGAGTAGGAAGCCATGATGGTCCTGTGGAGGACAGTTGTTCTCAGCCACCTGGACTACTGCCCCCAACTATGGTCACCATACAGTGTAAAATTAACAGCAGACATTGAAGCAATTTTGTGAAGCTTCACAAAAAAAAACATCTCATTGCAACAGCTAAGACTCTGCTCTCTGGAGCGAATGCAGGAGAGATATGCAGTAATAAACATCTGGAAGACCCTGGAAGGCATTGTGTCAAAGTTTGGCATTGAAAGCTACACAAATGCCAGGACGGGTCCACATTGCACAGTGCCAAATATCCCAGCAATGCCATCGTACTTCAGGACTGGTTAATGCAACAGACTGGGTTTTACGGGCCCATAGCTTTTTAATATTTTTCAAAGAGACTGAAGGACAAAGTGAATATAGTGGTTTTCAAATTAAAACAGGATTTCATCCTGTCGAGAGTCCCAGATGAACCTACCTAGCAGCAGAAGGCGCAAATGAGGGCAGCGGTATCAAACTCACATATTAGATGATGTTCTCACTAATAACAGTGTAGTAAAACGGTGGTGCCCCAGCATGGTCATAGCTTTCAGCAACAACTGATATATATATATATATATATATCTACATAAATATAATATAAATAATATATATATATATGCATATATACATACGTATAAGTACATACTTACATGTATACGAATTTACATATGCATATGTGGGTACAGGACGTCACAAAACTAAATAACAGAAAATAGGAAGTACGCGGACATGGAATATGAACTTTTTTGCGAACAACTAAAGAAAGAAATGGAA
>NC_043004.1:83394368-83396868 GCF_006345805.1 Octopus sinensis
CGGCAGAACTGTCATATTTTCAAAGAGGTCTTATTGTTGGGCACTCTGAGGCTGGTCTTAGCCAGCGAAAAATTCCTCTTGCTATTGTTAACAGAATTATAGTGCAATTCAAAGGCCAAGAAAAATAATCAACAGATTGCTGTTTGAAGAGAATTTTGGAAAACGAACTCCGTTCGAAGGCTTCTGGTGTTGCAAAGCAACTAGAAGTTAATCCAAGAACGTGTATTATATATCTGCATAAGCTTGGGTATTATGGACGAGCAGCCGTAAGAAAACCTCTCCTTCAACCAATTAATATCACGAAAAGAAAGAAATGGGCTAAGAAGATGCCAGAAAAATCCAGTTCATTTTGGGATAGAGTGAATTTCTCAGATGAATCCAGGTCTGCATTATTTTCAGACAGTGGACGTGTTTCGGTCAGGAGGCTTCTCAATCATGAATTTGATTTGGAACGACTCCGACCAAATGTGAAACATGGCGGTATATCTGTAATGATATGGGGAGCTCTCATTAGCAATGGTCGTTCTGAGCTGATTGAATGTGTTGGAACCATAAACTCTGAAAAATACATCGAAATACTTAAGCAAGGACGACTTCCGATGTATTCACACGATAACATAACGGTAAATGAGTTTTTATTCATGGAAGATGGGGCTCCATGCACACAACGAAAATGAATCAATAATGGCTGGCTGAAAAATGGGATCAAAACACTTCCTTGGCCGAGCTAATCTCCTGACATGAACCCAACTGAAAATCTGTGTAGCATACTAGATAGAGCTATAGGAAAAACTCGACAGAAACCTAAATATAAAGATAAATTGTTTCGATTGTTATGTGAACATTGGGCAAAAATTCCACAAGAGTCAATCAGAAAGCTCATCAGTTCAATGTCAAAAAGAATTTCTGAATTAAAACCTGCAAAGGGAATGTCAACGAAATACTAAAGTATGTAGTCCTACCTATCGATTACATTTCAATTGTTCGCTTTGCGTATTAAATAAAAGATTGTGAAAATTAACGGTGTCTATTTACTGTGTATATATGTACACATACATCTATATGTTTATTTGTCTATTGTTCATTCTAACCATAAGTGTGTGTGTGTGTATATGTATATTTATATACACATATACATATGTATATATATACATATATATACATATATATATGTATATAGATATATATATATATATATTTATAAATAATATATATATATATATATATATATATATATGTAGGTCCCGGGTTGATTCGGGGTTAACCACAGTAAATAAGGTACTCAATATGAAGATTCCTGAAGATTTCTCTTGAATGAAACAGTTCTAGTCCTGTAGAAGCTCCTTCTATATAATAAATATATATATATATATATATATATATATATATATATATACAGAGAGGGTTGAATAGGTAGATAGGTAGGTATGTAGGGAAATAGATAGATACATAGAGAAAGATATGTATGTATGTATGTGTGTATGTATACATACGTGTGTCTGTTTGTGTGCAAATCTTTGATTGAGCTGTTAACGCATGACAGATACGAGTATTGTGTAGCAGTTTGATACTAGAAGAAAGCATAAAAGATTTCTGTCTTGCTCATGTCTCTCCCCTCACTCTCTCTCTGTCTCTCTCTATCGCTGTATATATTACGCACACATATACAAATTTCGCATAAACACACAGTTTATATATACACAAGTATAAGCAAGTACATCCTAGATCATGTAAATATATACATCAGTATACGTATATACATCACACGTACATATACATATATATATGTATGAATTTATATATGTACATACACACATATATATATACGTACACCTCAATATACGTATATACATTCACTTATATATACATATACATATATATATATATATAATATATATATATATATATATATATATATATATATATATATATGTATGTATGATATATATATGTACACATACACACACAAGCCTGTGTGAGTGGGATGTTTGTTTGTAGGGTTTCACACAAAGAAGGAAGATAAAGCAATGTAGTTAGTGATGGAATGGCTCAAAGAGTGGAAGGATTTATCTATCAGTTAGTAATTATATTCAAGAAGAACGCAATGCAAGAAACTCTTCATACATACCAAACAATTTAACTGTAATCCTTTCAGAAATATGTACAGGAAATGAACATTCGTAAGGAGATATGTATATGCATACGTATATGCATAACTGCTTGTTAAAGCATTTCTCCAGCCATATAAAATGGAATAGATACAAATTTGACTGCTTAGTAACGTGAAAAGCGATTGTTTTTGTGTAAATTTATTTGATAAATTGAGCAAGGCACATACTTCTTGAAAATGTTTGAATAGATTATTGATACCTAGAATAGGATTTACAAATTCTGTTTTACTGTTAGTTTCGCACAATTTTAAACGGTCGGATATTATCTTGAACTCTTTCAGAATAATACCTTGCATGATATTTAAAACAGAGATGTGGAAATAGTAAGG
>NC_043004.1:83401868-83519259 GCF_006345805.1 Octopus sinensis
TTGCACACTTTTAAAATATTTATATAAACAAGTGTCCCGAATTTTTTTGCGGTGTGTTATAACCGGCAAGCCATTTGGCGTCATGGTATTTTTCATTAATGATCGAATTGTAAATATATCTGACATATTAATGATGGCTGTATTACAGGATTATATATACATATATTAATACATGCATATATAAATATATACTTATATGAAAATGCGTGTGTGTTTGTATTGGTTGAAGTGTGTTAATGGAAATATATGTCTTCACGTATATATGGTGTACTTCAGAAATATATATAATTTTCGCCGTAAGACTGCAAATGACCGACTGAAAATGCCTACCTTATCGAATTTAATATAATACATTAGTGTACATATATATATATATATATATATATATATATATATATATATATATATATATATATATATACATACATATGCATATACTCATATATATGTATATACATATATATATATATTTGCTTGTTTGGGTGTCTGTGTGTGTGTTTATGTATATATATATAAGGCATGTATATATATATATATATATATATATATACACACACATATATATATATATATATATATATATATATATATATATATATATATATATATATATATATATATACCTTAGCAATAAAATGTGTTCTTATAGAACGACAGGGAATAATAGTTTCGAAATTGAACAAGCAGCATTTATTATAGTTATCCGATTTATGGGATTAGTATCATAAGTAGGTATATCTAAAAAGGTTTTCAGTAAATCATACATAATACAAAGTAATCGACGTGTTGTGTGTGTTTGCGTGTATGTATATATGTATATATATGCATATACATATCTCATGATAGTGAGAGATGTCTTTGTCTCTAGCTTCAAACGCTTCAAACAAAACTACATGATCTAATTGAATGTATTTTCATTTATTAATAAAATAGTTATTTATTTCGTATTGCTCTTTCTGTAATTCTCATGTCCTTATTTTTTCTTTATTTCTTCTTGAAATTAAATAAATTATGAATCATCTTAGACATTTGATGTTCAGAAAACCTATTGTGAAATTCAACGATTTGAAACGGACCTTGTATTACTTAGAAGTAATAAGAAATATATTGCATCGCTGGAAGTAGAAGTTTTTGTGTCTAGGTGTATAAAAGCAGGCTCGTTCTGTTTGCACATAAATTTTATGGCTGATAACATCAAAGAAATCAATCACGTGTGATATTTTACGTAAAAGAATAATCAAAATTCATCTCGCTTGCATGTAGTGTATGTCTTCATTTTTCAGATATGGTCGCATTTAAAAGAATTATCGAACTTTATGTATTTCTCTCAAGAAACGTGCTGCATAAATCTGCCGCCATTACTTGTCAGTAATAAATATGTTTATGGAGCTGTAAAAAATCGAAATCCTCATCAATATTGTAAATTTAAAAAAAACACGGGCTTTGTACATGCATACAGGTTAACAAATATATGCATATACCATATATATACACATACATATATATGTATACACGAATATATACATATATATATATACATTTATATATATAAACATATACATACATTTATAAATATATATATATATATATATATATATATATATATATGGTTACATACATACATTCACAACATACACACACTAATATACACATATATGTTGATGTACATGCTTGCATGCATATATCCATCGAAAATTACATTTATTCATACATATGAGATTTGCCGTAGAGAATAAAAATCTGCAGACTTAAGCGGAGTATATTAATGACTCGAAACGTAGTAAAGAGCCAAACTCAAACAAAAATTAACTACTTATATCTAGAAACAATAGATGAAAGAACGATTATGACAGCAGCCTATGAAAAATCTGAAAGGAGAAATGAAAGTTTTCGAGGTCTCGCTCGTATCGGAAATCCAAGTGGATAGGAAAATGGAAAGTTCGCTCACCGAGTAGCAAATAGCACTCAAACAGGGACCAAGGTGTCTTCCATGGAACACTAACGTTTGATAGTCGAACCTTGCCCTAAGAAACACCTGACTATATTGAAGATCTTGCTTTTCGGCTTCTTATGAATAGTTAAGTTTCCACACATCTGCATATCTGTTCGCTGTTAAATCCCACTAACAGGTGGCCTCGAGATGCTATCCATGATAAAATTCCAGTAATTGCTGAGGTCGATGCACCTCTAGAAATATCAAGATATTGCGACAACGTGAATGAGAGCAAACAGGCGTGAGCTGCAATCATAGTTCAAGGCAAAATTGCGCGTTTAGTGTGTAGAATTTTGAAATGTGTTTTGAGCATCTTACCAGCTGTTCAAGGCTTGAGCAGGAAAATAATTCTAGATATCTATAGAGGGATTGTTGAGAGTACAGCGACAATGGCTTCGAATTGACTCTGGCTTTCGATGAAAACAGTCTGTGTGAGGATTTTTGTCTGGAGGAAAATCCTGTTCAAGTTTAGCTTTTCAGGTATGAAGGGCTAAAGCTGAACGTATTAAAAACCCGGCCTGCTGACGAAGCCATCTTGTAAACATCATCACTGAATGCCCGTATATTAACAATTTGAGGGTTTTTGAGTAACAGCTACTGTCACATGCAGGTTAAATCTATCAATTCTATAGTGAAGGTCGACAGACTCCCATCCGTTGGCCTAGAAAAGAGACATATCTTTCATTTGTTCGTGGCTGTAGCATAAGATTTGTGGTGGATCGTCCGCCAGGCTTGAATGCAGATGTTTTATTGACTGGCGCTCTTCAAGCGCAATTTTAAGAGAAAGATGAAAGTAGGTAGAGAGTGAGAGGGACTGCCGTCTAATGTCTTTATCAAAAGGTGGATTTGATTGGTAAGAATAGTGAGTAATCTTTTCTAAGCAGGTGCTAAGAAACTGGGTGAACGTAATTTCGATGCTTTGGAGAAAGAGCAAATTAATCCGAGCTTTTGTCTTTTTCCTGAAGCTTCTCGAAATTACTATAGGTGACTGCCCTATATTGGGAGATTTCTTGATTCTCTTTTTTTTGAAATATTTAAAAAATTTATTTTCATAACTTTTGTTCTATTTTACTGATATATTTATCATTAATGATTACTTTTTAATCAATACAAAGTCTCTTTTGGGTGTTTTATTTCGTCACTTGAACTCATCCTAAATTTAGGCTCCTGTGGCCAACAAAAGAAATCATCATTATATATGCATTCATTTACTATATGTTAGTTAGTTAGTTAGTTAGTTAATTTGGCTCAAAAGCAAATAGCAAGGCCATGTAGGGGGACATGGAGTTAAGTACAGGGTGGTGTTCATGTAAAGAGTTCAGGCCACTTGAGGTCCAGGGAGGCTTTGAACAAAGCGGTCGTCGGCATCTTCACCATCTCATCCGTATATCTTATTTATATTTCATATATCTATTTTGTATATAATTTTCAATACATGTCTCACGATTACTCTGCCTGAGATTTACATCACGAGTACAAATATGAAAGAAATTCACAACCAATTATGTTAGTTCTTCCCTCGTTATAAATGCTGACCAAGTACATCACGTGGGAAAAGAAGATGGAGAGCGGTGTGTCTGATGTGTGCTCGGAAGACTCTGCCGCAGGTCAGCCACTGGTCATCTGTTGGGACTTAAGGCAAATTGTTGGCTCTCAACTTCTGCAGTTTGCGTTTTCTTTACAACTCGGTAATCCTCTTCTGTTCGTAGTATGTTATACCTGTTTCTGTACCTTCAATAGGCTGGGCGGTTTTGCTCATGCGGTTCCCAGGTGTCGGTGTTGATCTCAAAGCTCTTCCCTGAGGCTTTGAGTGTGTCCTTGAAACGCTTCTTTTGTCCATCTTGCGTGACCTTGTTTTCCGCCAGTTCGCTGTAAAGCCGTCTCTTGAGGAGTCGCGTATCACACATTCACACAAGGTGACCAGCTCACGTTCCCCTCAGTAGTGTGTAAACGCTCAGCAGATCAGCTACAGAGAGGACATCCGTGTCCGTGACCTTGTCTTGCCAGGTGATTTCCATCAGCGTTCTCAAGAAATTCATGTGGAAGAGGTGGAGCTTTATGGTGTGGCTTTCGTAAACCATCTAAGTCTTGTACGCGTACAGTAGCGTAGGCAATACAACTGTTTAGTACACCTTCAACATGGTAGCCAGCCTAGTACCATTAAATAAAAACATAAGTAATGCAGTTGTCAAAAGACAGAGCTCCCTTCATCCACTTGTACATTAATACATCAACACAAATGAATGTAATTCCGTGTTGTATTGACTTACATATCTTTACAGATTGAGTTCATGTTGCACCTAGGTTGACTTTCTATTTTGACTCCAGGATTCAATAGAATAACAATCAAACGTATCAAAATTTCTAACTTTCTATCATACTAAATTGTATACACGGTTGAAAGGCATTATGCCGTGCTTGTAACCGAGACAACTGAAGTGAGGCGAACATCATAGCAGCTTGTCATGCCATGCACGAGTTTGTCGCTGTTAAGACAAAGTTTGTGCTTCGATATATAGGAAACGTGAATAATGTGTTCCCTGTTACTGGTGAAAGCTTGCCGGGCAGTAAAAAAATTAACTGAAAACAATTTGAATATCATTAAATTAAAATAGGAAGAAACAAATATGATTAATGAGTTTGTGTTTAGGAGAAAACCACTTTCTTGTGAGAAGTGTAACTGGTAAAGTCTGGTCAATAGTATTTATAATCGGACACTTCACGGAGGAAGACAATTTTGGAAGCGTGTATAAGGCACCTGGTTTAGACACACTGTATTTATTTATCGTTTTGTTGTGGATGTTATGTATAGTGCATTTCAGACAAAACACTCGGCTGTATTTGTCGGTTTGTGTTTATGTATTCAAGGAATATGTGTGTTATGAGGTTATGTACATGAGTGTGTATGCGAATTTAACAATAGTAGATATGTATGTATATTTATGCAGAGGCTGCCAGACGGCCTCTCCCTTGTTCAGTTCAGTACACCACACAACTAACATACTGCAAGTCTGTGTGCATTTGGTGCGTGTGTATGCATTTGCACGGATAGGAAACGCCCAGATGCCTGCTAATTGGTGATGGTATCTATGTATCGTGTGTTGTATACACAGAAGACATGTGTTTGCCTGCATGTCTTCGATGTGTATCTATATTTGACTATGTGTATGTGTGCGTGCTTCAAGAAGTATAAGAATTTGATTTTTTAAAAAATATATACAGATGCATGTATGTGTTTTTGTTAATATATTAAAAAAAAGACCCCGCCGGTTACGACGACGAGGGTCCCAGCTGATACGATCAACGGAACAGCTTGCTCGTGAAATTAACGTGCAAATGGCTGAGCATTCCACAGACACGTGTACCCTTAACGTAGTTCTCGGGGATAATCAGCATGACACAGAGAGTGACAAGGCTGACCCTTTGAAATACAAGTACAAATCATTTTTGCCAGCTGAGTGGACTGGAGCAACGTGAAATAAAGTGTCTGGCTCAAGGACACAACGCGTCGCCGGGAATCGAACTCACAACCTTACGATCATGAGCCGAATGCCCTAACCACTAAGCCACGCGCCCTCACTGTTAATATATTACATACATATGCTTTGCCGTGTCTATGTAATTCATTGAATTGTAGTAGATGTGTGCAAGGTATACATAGTATACATAAATAGCAGCAGCTGACGCAAGCTTGTGACTGTTGACGCTTGGTGAAGCTGTGTGACTTCGGAAGCTCTTCTAAATACAATTTGTGTATACTGAAGAAAAATATATAAATAAACGATTACAAATTTTTTAAGTTGAGACTTAGAACGGTGTCGGCGCATAATCGGAAGCATAAATATAATATCCAGTTTTATTCCGCAGGGAAGAAGTGTAATCCACCGTGAAAGAAATGGTCGAAAACGAATTGTTACCAGTTAAAATGATGTAGTGAGTAGAAATGACAAGGGAATTATGATACGCTATTGAGCTGAACGCTCCTCTTCTATCATTAAATTTACAGCCACGCTTTACGGTGTTCACTTGAATACATAAAGCAATGTGATAGATTTATCAAGATACCCGTAAAGCTATCTGTGATATGGAGCGAGTGATTATTAAGATTAGAGAACTTAGGGGCGTAGGTGAGCGAACGGAAAGCGTGGCAAATGGAACGTAGGGAGACGAAGGATCTGCTTTTGTTATTTACGGTGCAGGAAGAACTAGGAATGCGTAATTCACGTAGAGACTGAGTTCAATTAGGGGATCATGGCGGGGGAAGATTTGGACAGAATTTGAGAAACGATGGGGTTTCACTAGAAGGCTAGGGATAATTCTACGATAATCTGCAGGTAAGTCAGAGAAGGAGGGCTCATACATAAGGAGAAATTGAACGCAATTTCTCATGTGATGTACATAAGGTGAGAGCTTAGTTATAACAGTCGATATTGTGGGCGGGAATAGATTATAGTAGAAGGCACACCCACGTCTATAGAGCAGCAATATGAATTCAACCATGGTTTCCTAATCATTGCTGTAACTGAAGTGGCGACAGTGCACAAACGATTGATTGTGATGGGTGGCCCTTCTTTTGGTGTGGAAGAATATTAAGAGACAAATTAAGGCGGCGCTGGAAAAATGCGTCGGGCTAAATGCTTAGTAGCATTGCCTCTTTACATTCGAAAGTTCAAATACTGTTAGGTTCGAATTTATCTTTAATCATTTCGGAGGTCGATATAAGACGGACTAGTCGAGCACCGGGATGGATTTAAGCGACCTAACGGTGAAACCATAATTGCAGGCATTCTGCGGGCGATATGGGAGGCTTGTATTAATAAGACAAAAATCATAAACATCTCCCAAGATAGGTATTTATTGTCGCATCAATTTCCAATGGTACCGTTCTACTGTCTCGAATTGTTTTACTTTGCACTTTGCATTCAACCACATCTTTAAAGCGCCATCTTCCAGAATATTTCTATTCTGTGATCGTAAACAGCTGCTTCTCTCCTCTTTTTGGAAACATCAAATCAACTCCTTTATTTTGCCACTCAGATTTAGATGATCCATATACAAGTGATTGTTGATTGTTTTCCCGTAACAGTCGTATCCACATCCAGTTCTGTTTAGCATGTCAGATAAAGATGTCAGTGCCAATCGGAAAAGGAGTGGAGAGAGCGTGTGCTCCTGGAATTATCCTCTTCTAATGGGGATGACTTTGGTTTTTATGAGTCCCTAATTTGTCTGAAGCTGTAACACTGCCTGCCATTTATTCATGGGATGTTTTATATTTTATGATTATTGCTGCTATCGTATTCATGGCTATTGCCACAAACAAACGGGAAGGTCCGCTGTTCATTTCCACGTCACTTGTAACACGGGAAGAATGTTGGTCAAAAAGTAAAAAGGAAAATAACAAAAAGAATATGTTCATTCTCTTTGTCTTTAAACATCATAATTCATCAAGCTGATGTAGATTAACATAACGTAGAGGGGACTGAAAACTGTGAGATAACTACTCAGGAAATCCTAGTTCCACTTTTCTGCACCAACATTCTTTGCTTTTTTCTTCTCTTTCTTTACTCGTGTTTTCACACAGTGCATAGTCTAGGTTTTCAAATAGGTCTAACGTAAAGCACTGAGCCTGAAACATTGCTTGGAGACATATGGACTGTTATATGAATCTGCCGATTTAGTGTACCTCTAGAGCATGAATTTATTTGCAGCGCTTTATTAAATCGTGTTTATTAAATGATATTTCCCACTGCTCAGAACACATATTCTTGATCCTACCCTTAATGGAACAGTAAACTCTATCTATAAATACATACATACACGTGTATATTTATATATATATATATATATATATATATATATATATATATATATATATATATATATATATGTACATACATATGAGTGTGTATGTATGTGTGTGTGTGTGTGTGTGGCTATATTAAATGGTATTTATCTCACTGCTTAAAACATATTTTCCTTTATCGTACCCTTAACGGAACAGTAAGCTATATATATAAATACATACATATACCCCACCCCAAATATATATATATATATGTGTGTGTGTGTAAACTACGAATAACGAATCTTTTATCTAAAGTCTTGTACTTGTTTCAGTCATTGGGCTGGGGGACATACTGGGGCATCATGTTGAAGATCCAATACTTATTTTGATATACGGGCAAGTATATCGAGAGATCGCGGGTTCGAATCTCAGACGAGGCGATGTGTGTGTTTATGAGCGAAACACCTAAGCTCCACGCGGCTCCGGCAGAAGGTAATGGCGAACGTCTGCTGACTCTTTCGCTACAACTTTCTCTTACTCTTTCCTCTTGCATTTTGTAGCTCACCTGCGACGGTCTGGCGTTCCGTCCAGGTGGGGAACCTATACGCCAAGGAAACCTGAAAACCAGCCCTAATGAACCAGGCATGTCTCGAGAAGGAGCAAACAACAAACAACAAACAACAATATATATATATATATACATACACACATATATACATATACATACACACACACACACACACACATACATATATATACATATATACAAAAATGTATGTAAATACATGTGTACATGCATGCGCGTGAGCATGTGTGTGAATTTGTTTCTGTATCTGCTCCCTTCGACCTCTTGACAACCAGGGTTGTGTTGTTTACATCCTCTTAATTTAGGAATAAAATAAGTACCCATATATCAAAATAAGCACTGGATCTTCAACATGATGCCCCAGCATGTCCCCAGTCCAATGACTGAAACAAGTACAAGATTTTAGATAACAGTTTCGTTATTCATAGTTTTATTCATCGATGTTCTCTTCTAGTGGAGGCGCAATGGCCCAGAGGTTAGGGCAGCGGACTCGCGGTCGTAGGATCGCGGTTTCGATTCCCAGACCGGGCGTTGTGAGTGTTTATTGAGCGAAAACACCTAAAGCTCCACGAAGCTCCGGCAGGGGATGGTGGTGATCCCTGCTGTACTCTTTCACCACAACTTTCTCTCACTCTTACTTCCTGTTTCTGTTGTACCTGTATTTCAAAGGGCCGGCCTTGTCACTCTCTGTGTCACGCTGAATATCCCCGAGAACTACGTTAAAGGTACACGTGTCTGTGGAGTGCTCCGCCACTTACACGTTAATTTCACGAGCAGGCTGTTCCGTTGATTGGATCAACCGGAACCCTCGTCGTCGTAACCGACGGAGTGCTTCCTTCCGTTCTCTTCTAGTACTAATCTGTAGGATTTACAAATCGATGCTGTTTCACTTGAAATACTGTAATCCATAAAGTGTTAATGTGAGCACACACTGCTTCACTGGCATTATAGATTGATGCATCTTTCATTTTGTTGTGATCATTAGTTCGCCACGCTTAAGTAAATTTCTTACTGTTAATGGAGTATTGATGTTGGAGGACTGTAAAAAAACGAATCAGTGTAGCATTGAAGGTAGTGTATTGAAAAAATCGTTAATTTTTATATGCTCCAGCGCTGAATGTTTTAAGATCAAATCCGTTCGATGTCAACTAAGTATTTCATGCTTCTACTGTCGATAAAATAAGTACCAGGTGGGTACTGAGTTGGATGAAATAGACAAGCTGCCTCCTCCAACGTTCAGGCTTTGTGCCTTTAGATGAGAGGATCATCGTTATTGATTTGACTCAGGTTCAGTCTTATTCCTGGTAGGCTTTATGTGTGTAGTGATTCACTTCCTCTAAAATTAGACACCCGCAAGTTTTCAATAGTCATTCAATCATTCAGGTGCTTAGAATCCTCAAGATAATCTTTCCTGTTTCTAAGAGACAGACTTTCTGTAGAAGCACCACAGGACATTCAATTCCAATCTCTTGCAACCATTTCTCTAGATCTTTGCTTACAGTGTACAATGTACCAATTATTATAAGACCTTTACAGTTTTGATACTCCAAATTCTTGCAATTTCAAATTTCAAGGAATTGAAATTGTTTAAATGTTTCATCCTCTTTCCTTACGATCTTGGAATCAAACTCACCAATTAGTGAATTATTGTTATTATTATTATTATTATTATTATTATTATTATTATTATTATTATTATTATTATTATTACTATTATTATTACTATTATTATTACTATTATTATTACTATTATTATTACTATTATTATTATTATTATTATTATTATTATTATTATTATTATTATTATTATTATTATTATTATTATTCAGTAGTTTTATTTTTATAGCGTGCTTTCACTTCACTACCGAGCGCAGCTCTGTATGCCTTGGGTATGTGCTGTGATTTGTTGTGATGCTCTGATGGTTATTGTATGGAAAGTGTTCTGCGTAGGATGTGTGCAGTGCCTAGTAGTGCAATTTTCTGTATGTTATATGTGTTTGTAAGTCCTGATGTTTTTGTTATGTATTTGTCTGAATATTTTTTTATCATGCCTAATGCACCTACTATGATAGGTATTGTTTCTGTTTTCAGATTCCACATTCTAGTTACCTCTATTTCCAGGTCTTTGTATTTTGAGACTTTCTCCATTTCTTTTAGAGACACGTTTTTTCTTCATGATCTCTGACAACTATATCTGGTCTGTTGGCCTTAATTTCTCTATCTCTGTGTATCGGCATATCCCAGAGTATGGTTGCTTTCTCGTTTTCTGTGACCTTTTCTGGTGTGTGCCTATACCATCTTCTTTCTGTTGTTATTCCATAATGTTGGCATAGCTTCCAATGTATGTAGGTTCCAACTCTGTCATGTCTGTGAATATATTCCTTCTTAGCCAAGACTGGGCAGCTAGAGATAATATGATTTATTGTTTCTTGTCCATCTCCACATATTCTGCAGTTACTTGTAATATTTCTCTTCATTACATGTTTTTGGTAATTTCTGGTGGGGAGGCTTTGGTCTTGTGCTGCAATTAAAAATCCCTCTGTTTCTGCTTTGAGTCCTGAGCTCCTCAACCATTGCTGGGATTTTTCTTTGTCTATTTCTTTTGCGTTTAGTTTAGTCCAGTATTTACCATGAAGGGGCTTTTCTTGCCATCGTTTTATCATGGTTCGTTGCTGTTCTATTTTTAGTTTGGATTTCATTTGTTTTATAGCTTTTGTTGTTTCTTCATCTTCTTCTTCTTCTTCTTGTTTATTAGGTGGTATGATTCTTGTTTGTATTTGTCAGCTCCCTTAAATACTGAGAACAGTTTTTTGTTTTGCTCGTGTTTTGCCGCTATCTGGATCAGTTTTCCTTCCTTCTGAAGTAGATATTTTTGCAGTCCTATGGTGGTTATTTTATAGTAGTTTTCCAGCTGTATAAGGCCTCTACCACCTTCTATACATTGTATATATAATCTTTCTATGTCAGATTTTGGGTGATGCATCCTAGATCCTGTCATTATTTTTCTTGTTTTCCTATCTATTTTGGCCAGTTCATTTCGTGTCCAGTTAAGGATATTGTAGCTATTATTATTATTATTATTATTATTATTATTATTATTATTATTATTATTATAATTATTATTATTATTATTATTATTATTAATTTTTTTTTCTTCTTTCAAATTTTCTTCCATTTCTTGCCGAGTGTCTTCCCGACTCCTAGGGCAAAGAAACTCATAGTGTATATTGGTAGGCCATTAAACCAAACTCAGTAGTTCGTTCATTTTTTTATTTTTTTATTTTTTTTATTTTTAAAGTTAAATTAAAATACATGAGCAGCAACAGTTCTCACATCGACAATGCTCTTCTCAATACGTGTGATGTACCAGTTAAGACAATCTTTTGCACTTCTTGCAGGGATGGTAAGCCAGGGATCATTCTCATATAATTTTCGGTTCCCTTCTTGATCATTCCTAGTGCTCCTACGATCACTGGTATTGTAACCGCCTTGAGATGCCACATTTTCTCAATTTCAATGAGTAGGTCTTTATATTTTCTGAGCTTGTCAAACTCTTTCGCTGAGATATTATGATCACAGGGGATGCTCATGTCGATCAATAAGCAAACTTTATTGTTTTGGTCTTTCACAACAATATCTGGTTTATTGGCCTTGATGGTTCGGTCTGTATGTACTGGAAAGTCCCAAAGAATGGTTACATTTTCTCCTTCAGTTACAGCCTCAGGGTGGTGATTATACCACTTGTCGGCAGTTTTGATATTGTAATGCCGACTTATTAGCCAGTGGAGATATTGGCCAACTCTGTCATGTCTTAATTTATACTCTACTGGTGCTAAGACTTTACATCCAGAGATTAGGTGGTCCACTGTTTCAATCATGTCGTTGCAGAATCGGCATTTTGGGTCTGCTCCATTTTTCATCACATTGGCCTGGTAGTTCCGGGTTAATAGGCTTTGGTCTTGAGCAGCCAGGATGAAACCTTCGCTCTCTGCTTTTAGCCCTGAGCTCCGCAGCCACTGATGGGCTTGCTTCTGGTCAACATCAGCTTGTTTGCTGCGGGTCACATATTTGCCGTGCAGAGGTTTCTCCTCCCACCTATCAGCCAATTGCTCGTGCGCTTTTTTCATTGCCATCATTTTCACCTTCTTTGCAATAATAGTTGCCGTACTTCCCTCGGGTTGTTCTGTTTGGGTATCCTGCACGAGATCAATAGCAAATTTTTTGCTTTCCTTGATGATAGAATGAAGCTTCTTTCGTCTCTCGTGATTTTCCACGAGCTTTAGCATCCAGTCATTCGATATTTCGAGATATTTGGCCAGTCCAATTGTGGTTGTTTTGTAAGCTAGTTCAAATTGGATCAGGCCTCGACCTCCTTGGGCTCTGGGAAGGTAAAGGCGATCTACGTCTGCCTTTGGGTGGTGCATCCTATTACAACTCAGCAGCTTGCGTATTTTTCTATCTATATTCTTTACTTCACTCATATTCCAGTTCAACACATTGTAGCTATAAGTAACAACTGGAACTGCTAAGGAATTTATAGCTAACACTTTGTTACGTGCATTTAGTTCAGATTTCAGGACTGCACGAACTCTCCTATAACATTCCTTCCTGATTTTCTCTTTCATGCTTGCATGCTGAATACCAGAGCCTTCATTTATCCCTAAATATTTGTATGTCTGTTCTTGCTCAAGCTCTCTTATGACTGTGTCAACATCTAACACGACTGAATTTGTGGTCTTCACTTTCCCTTTCTGGAAAGTGGCCTTGGCACACTTCTCAAGTCCAAACTCCATCCCGATGTCATTGCTGAATGCTTTCACGGTGCGCAATAGGCCTTCAAGTTCATTATTGTCTTTACCATAAAGTTTTAAGTCATCCATATAAAATAGATGGCTTATTTTTTTATTGGCAATTTTATACCCATACCCTGTTCTGTTTAATTCACTTGTAAGGGGTATTAGGGCTATGCAGAATATTAAAGGTGAAAGTGAGTCACCTTGAAAAATTCCACAGTTGATGTTTATATTTTCTGAGGCAAGTACTCCATTAGAGTGGTATAATTGGAGATTCGTATTCCACAACGACATATTGTGCTTCAGGAAGTTTGAAATCACAGGGGAAATTTTGAAGATGTCCAGCGATCTCAAGATCCATGGATGCGGTATACTGTCGGAGGCCTTTTTATAGTCAATCCATGCGGTGCTGAGATTTCTGCGCTTGTTGTGACAGTTCTCAAGGATCATACGATTGATTAGCAGTTGATCTTTGCATTCGTAAGAGCCTCGGCGGCACTCTTTTTGTTCAATGGGGAAAATATCGTTCTTCTCCATGAATGCATATGTTTTCTCCGCCAGGATAGATGTTAGGATTTTATACGTGGTGGATAGACAGGTTATAGGCCGATAGTTTTTTGGAAGGTTGGTTTCGTTATTCTTTGGGAGTAGGTAAGTAATTCCACTTGCTAACCATTCAGGTGTTTTCCTTGGGTCTCTCAAAATTCCATTGAGCAGCTGAACTAGCTTACTGTGTGCGCACGGGAGCGATGCGAGCCAGAAATTCGGCACCCTATCTTTACCGGGGGATTTCCAATTATGGGCCTTCGTGAGTGCCTTTCTTAGGTCTGCTATTGTGATGTCTTCCCATGCTTGTTGTAAATTTTGGTAGGATCCTTCAGTTTGTATAATCCAGTCTGCATTTATGTTGTACGTCTTCTTGTCACTCCAAATCCTTTCCCAAAAGTTTTGAACTTCTTCCATGGGAGGGGGGTCTTTAACGGTTACTTTCTCCTTCCCTATTTCTCTGTAGAATTTTTTGGCATTGGACGTGAACAGCTTATTTTGCTTGTAAAACTTGTTTCTCTTCTCAAATCTTCGTATTCTTTGGGCTTTTGCTTGGACTTTTTGTTTCAGCGTTTCTTTTATTGATATCAGTTCTTCTCTTGGTGAGGATCCAAATTTTCTCTTCATCTTTCTTCCTGTTCTGGATCTTACATCATTTCCACATATTAGTTCATTTAATATTGATATTTCCCCTCTCATAAATTCAATCTCTTTTTCAATTTTACTTCTCCAGGTTTGATTTCTTCCCAGGTTTTGTTTTCTTTGTTTTTTCGGGGGCATACAGCTGGTTTCAATTGCCCTAGCAGAAGCGTAGATAATTTCATTTAACTCAGTAAAATCAGGTTTTAATTCTCGTATTATTTCATTTGCTACATAGTTGCCAATTTGGATTTGTTTTTTTTTTATTTTGGTTTGTATTTGAGAGTTTATGAAGCGGTTCTCTATCATTCATACTTGTATGTCTTACAACTTCAAGCGTATTCAGGATTTTCTGCCTCATTTCTGCCATAGACTCTCTGTGTTCTTCAGCAAATGCGAGATCTTCAGTTACTGTTGTTTTTTTCGTTTTCCTGGCTATCTTTAACAGGTACAATAGAATTTCTTGTATCTTCAGGCCTTTGCGTACTTTGGTCAGATGGCAGTCTTTCAATTAAGCCTCGTGGCGGGCTATACTGTTCATCTGATTCTTCATTTCCTTTGTGTCTTATATTTATGTCATTTTCCGTTGCGTGCTTGATCGCACTTATTTCACTGTCTGTGAGTCTGTTATTTCTAAAGATATCCCTCCTCACATTTGCTAATTTGTTCTCGTCCAAATAGGGCCTACTGTCTTGATTCCGTGTTCTCCATATACTGTAAGAGTTTGCGGTGTGTCTCTCTTGAGATGGCCTACCTAATGCATAGTAATAAGCGTATATTACTTCTTTATACTCTTCTCGGGTCCATTTGTTCCGCTTACATTTTTCTTTCTGTGGTGGTTGTGGTGGTGAACTTGGAGGGCTCGAGTTGGGGGATTTCCCGTTCAAGTGACCATCCATGTCCGTATTCGGAGAAGAGTTTGTGCCAGTTGATGACTTTTCGATCCCAGGCTGGCTCTTCCCTGGGGGACGCGCTTCCAGATTAACCATAGGACAAGCGATTTGGTATACTGATTTAGTTTTCCTTTTAGTTTCCAAAAACATTTTGGTGCTACGATAATGTTATCATTTTTTAGCTTTGGTTGGCTCGTGGGGAGACGGCCATCATTGCCGTTACAATTATAATCGTACCATTATAGCAGCCGTAGTCGGCTTATTATTGTTATTATCATCACCATTACCATCACTATCATCATTATCACCACCATTACCGTCATCATTATCATCATCACCATCACCATCACAACCATCATCATCAATGATATTGTTTTATGTGTAGTCACAGCAGTATCTTATTGTTATTTTTGTTTTTTTATCATTATCACCATCACAGTAGTGTCTGTCTGTCTCGTTGGCTGGCTTGGTGGTTGGCTGGCTGACTGTCCTTATTATTATTATTATTATTATTATTATTATTATTATTATTATTATTATTATTATTATTATCAGGTATTACTATTATTATGAACGCGCCGAGTGGACAGAATATTTAGCATGCTGGGCGAAAGGCTTAGCGCTATTTCATCCGTATTCGTGTTCTGAGTTCAAATCCCGCAGAGGTCGACATTGCTCTTCATCCTTTCGGAGTCGATGATATGAGTAACAGTTGCGCAGTGGGGTCGATGTAATGGACTTAACTGCTCCCCACCAAATTTCAGGCCTTGTGCCTATAATATAAAGGATTAGTTTTAAAATTATTATTATTATTGCTGTGGTTAAGGCGGCCGAATCGCTAGCGCGCTGAACGAAATGCTTAGCAGTATTTCGTCTGCCGATAAGTTATGCGTCCATATTCGTCCATGGTCGATTTTGCTTTTCAACCTTTCGGGGTCGATAAGTTAAGTATCAGTCAATAATTGGGGTCGATGTAACCCAATATCCACCCACCCTAAAACTACTACTCTTGTGGCAAAATTTTCAAACCATTATGCTTGTTGCTGTTCTTTTTAATTCAGTTTTTCTTGGAACTGCTGTTATTATTATTATTATTATTATTATTATTATTATTATTATTATTATTCAGTAGTTTTATTTTTATAGCGTGCTTTCACTTCACTACCGAGCGCAGCTCTGTGTGCCTTGGGTATGTGCTGTGATTTGTTGTGATGCTCTGATGGTTATTGTATGGAAAGTGTTCTGCGTAGGATGTGTGCAGTGCCTAGTAGTGCAATTTTCTGTATGTTATATGTGTTTGTAAGTCCTGGTGTTTTTGTTATGTATTTGTCTGAATATTTTTTTATCATGCCTAATGCACCTACTATGATAGGAATTGTTTCTGTTTTCAAGTTCCACATTCTAGTTACCTCTATTTCCAGGTCTTTGTATTTTGAGAGTTTCTCCATTTCTTTTAGAGACACGTTGTCATCTGTCGGTATTGATACATCAATTAGAAAGCATTCTTTTTCTTCATGATCTCTGACAACTATATCTGGTCTGTTGGCCTTAATTTCTCTATCTGTGTGTATCGGCATATCCCAGAGTATGGTTGCTTTCTCGTTTTCTGTGACCTTTTCTGGTGTGTGCCTATACCATCTTTTTCTGTTGTTATTCCATAATGTTGGCATAGCTTCCAATGTATGTAGGTTCCAACTCTGTCATGTCTGTGAATATATTCCTTCTTAGCCAGGACTGGGCAGCTAGAGATAATATGATTTATTGTTTCTTGTCCATCTCCACATATTCTGCAGTTACTTGTAATATTTCTTTTCATTACATGTCTTTGGTAATTTCTGGTGGGGAGGCTTTGGTCTTGTGCTGCAATTAAAAATCCCTCTGTTTCTGCTTTGAGACCTGAGCTTCTCAACCATTGCTGGGATTTTTCTTTGTCTATTTCTTTTGCGTTTAGTTTAGTGCAGTATTTACCATGAAGGGTCTTTTCTTGCCATCGTTTTATCATGGCTCGTTGCTGTTCTATTTTTAGTTTGGATTTCATTTGTTTTATAGCTTTTGTTGTTTCTTCATCATCTTCTTCTTCTTCTTTGTGTTTATTAGGTGGTATGATTTCTTGTTTGTATTTGTATTATTATTATTATTATTATTATTATTATTATTATTATTATTATTATTGTTATTATTATTATTATTATTATTATTATTAAGTATTACAGTTATTATGATACCATTTTGTGAGCTCTGGTTAATCTAACATTACTGTAATTTTGTTCTTAATTATGACAGAGTGTCAGCATTTGTCAGCTGCCAAATCGAAAATGCTTCCAGGTGTTTTTATATTTATCCGTCTGCTGAAATATTGTTTTTGTAATTGTTAAACCAAACTTGACAAAAGGACAACTGAGGTAAACCATCTGCAGTCATTTTTCATAACTAGTATTGTTTTTTTTATTAGTTTGTAGCTATTCTGACATTAAAATTTAAGAGTATTCTTGATGACGCAGCCAAAGTTAGAACATCTGTGGCTACAAGTAGTCTTCGAAAACTTCCGAATCTTGTGTGAAATGAACATGGTGTCAGTTTGTAAATGAAAATAAGTGACAAAAATCTTGTATTTTGGGCACATTTCTGTACGAGGGAGAAGCATGGATTTCCTTACTAGAGACAGATAAACAAAATTTAAACCTTACATATGTGCTCTCTGCGCAATATCTGCAACATAAAATGGGAAGATGAGATATCGATTGTCAAAATCTTAGGGTCAAGAGGCATCCTCAAGATCGAAAGCATGGTGTTGAGATTTCATTGAAATGGGCAGGATATATTGTTTGAATGTAAGATGATCTTTTGTACGGCCAACAGGTAGAAGGATTCAGCGGGAAGACCCAACCTTAGGTCTAAAGGTAGGTTGAAACAATGACTAAAATCCCTACAGCATAATTTAATATCTTGGCACAGTTATTGCGCAGATCGATCTGAGTGGCGTAAATTATGTCATACTGCATTTAAATGAAAAAAAACCCCTTTATTCAGGAACCAACAGACATATTTGTCCAATACGAAGCAAAATGAAAACCATCATAGTCCTCGTCGTGATATCGTAGCAAAATACAAGTATGGATCCAAATTACAATCGCGCATCCGTCGCAAATAAATGCAGCTTTTATTTTGAATCGCTTTTTTTCTTTTTTAAATTCTCTGCTGAAAACACTTATCCTACAAATTTGATGTGATGACCATCATGTTCATCATCAACATCACCAGTATCATTATCATCATTATCATCATTATCATTACCTTCGTTATTTTTATTATTATTATTATTATTGTTATTGTTGTAGTTATCATTGCCTTTGCACAGCGTCTAACGCTGGAGATGTACTACGTTGTCAGCTGTTCACTACCACTGAACTTAGGTAACATCTCTTATTTTCCAGCACTTTCTGGGGTATTCGAGCGGTTCCAAGCAGTGCTGTTTTCTGCAAGTGCTCCACCCTTATTGCAGCCCCTATTTGTTCCACGTAGTATTACTACTACTACTACTACTACTACTACTACTACTACTACTATCGCTACTGCTGCTGCTGCTGCACTACTATTTGGAGTATGGGATTCAAGCCTCTTCTCCTTATCTCCTCAAAGACATACAGCACCTCGAAAGAATCCAGAGTCTGGCTACCCGCCTGGTTCATGGTCTCAAAAATTTGTCCTACGAAGAAAGGCTGAGGACGCTCGACCTTTATTCTCTTGAAAAACGCCGCCGCCGTGGTGATCTCATTCTCGCCCACAACATCATAAGCGGGAAGTGTAACCTCTCGAAAGAGCTGTTCTTCACTCCTGCTCCGGAGCGTCGGCTGCGGGGTCATTCCGAAAAGCTCTACCTGCGACGATTTCATCTCAATCGAAGGAGAGGAGCTTTCTCCGTCCGGGTTGCGGATCCGTGGAACAAGCTGCCAGACGAGATGGTGAAGATGCCGACGACCGCTTTGTTCAAAGCCTCCCTGGACCTCAAGTGGCCTGAACTCTTTACATGAACACCACCCTGTACTTAACTCCATGTCCCCCTACATGGCCTTGCTATTTGCTTTTGAGCCAAATTAACTAACTAACTAACTAACTAACTATTATTATTATTATTACTATTCTTACTATTATCATTATTATTGTGTGAGAAACAACGCACGCTGGGAGTACAAATATATAGTGACGCTGGGAGTACAAATATACGAAGCACAATATATCCATCATCACTACCCGTCTGTTAAGGGTGCACCAGGTACATGCATCGCAACCATATGTGCACGACCTGATGATCACATATGAAGAGAAACAGTGCATAATCTTATTACATAACTATTATCATAAGTTTGCTTTGGTTCAGGCTCGGTCTTATTCCAGGTAGGAACTATGTGGATAGCGGGTTACTATCTGTTATCTTAGGTATCCAAAAGTTTACAGCAGTTTTTCAAGTGCTTAGAACACTCCTGATAATCCTTGCTGTCCCTAAGAAACAACATTTCTATAAGAGTTCTATCGGGAATCCTATTTCAATCTACTTCAGCCATTTGTGTATATCTTTGCTTACTGTACCAACCGCAGCAGTTATTATAAGCACGAACATTACTGTGCGCATTCCCCAAATCCTTCCTATTTCAAATAGTAAGGGATTGTATTTTTTTCTTCTTTATATGTCTTTATGATCCTGAAATCAAACAGGCATGATGGGTCGATAAGAAAGTAACTTCGCTTTCCTTTATCTATAATCGTTATATGTGGACTATTGTTCTCTAATTTCTTGTCTGTTTAAATAGGAAAGTCCCACAAAAACTTACATTTCTCCGACTCTGTACCCTTTCGACTCAGTGGTAGTACCATGTGGCCCCAGCTTCAAATAACCATTTTTTTTCTATTACTTTGTACCGTAAAGTGAGCTTCTTATCTATTCTGACAATAAAATTTAAGGGTAATCTTGAAGACGCAATCAATGTTAGAATATGTGAGGTTGCAATTGCTCTCCGAAAACTTTCAAAATCTTGTATGGAATGAATATGGTATCTGTTTGTAAATTAAAATAAGTGTACAAAACTCTTGTATTTTGCGCGCATTTCAGTACGAGGGAGATGCATGGATTTCCTTCCTTCAGTCATATAAAAAAAATTTAAACCTTACACAAGTTGGCACAGATTCCAGTGGACAAAATTTATAACCAGCTTGTACCTCCATATTTTATGTTCTTCCTGGGCCAACTTGGGGTATTCTATCAGAAGGTATACCACTGTCAAGTTCCAAGTCCCATAAGGCTCTATATTTTTCTAAATCATTTTCTCCATGTATAATTTCCCTCAAGTTATTTGTTTTCATCGATTGATCCTGTGCTCATTATTACTATTATTATATTTACTATTATTATTCAATGTTTGACATTTGCTTTATTTACATTTACATAAGCTGGCTCCAAGTCTCACCCAGTGACCTAATGAGACAACAGATTGGAAGTTCGTGTTGGCGTTATGCCTAGGGTGCCGTATATATGGTTTTGTACTTAGTGTTGTACTAATGAATGTCTAAAAAATCATACGAAAATTATGTTTGTTTATCATCATCATCATCATCATCATCATCATCATAATCCTCGTATTATTATTATTATTATTTTTATTATTATTATTATTATTATTCAGTAGTTTTATTTTTATAGCGTGCTTTCACTTCACTACCGAGCGCAGTTCTGTGTGCCTTGGGTATGTGCTGAGATTTGTTGTGATGCTCTGATGGTTATTGTATGGAAAGTGTTCTGCGTAGGATGTGTGCAGTGCCTATTATTATTATTATTATTATTATTATTATTATTATTATTATTATTATTATTATTATTATTAGTATTATTATTATTATTATTTTTATAATCACCATCATTATTATGACTATTGCCATTTATCCTTTCGGACTCGATAAAATAAGTAACATTTGAGCATTTGGGTCAATATAATCGCCCCCCACCCACGAAAATGTCTAGCCTAGTACCACCATTTGAAACCATCGTTCTTCATTTAATTAATATTTGTATGTATGTGTGTGTGTTTGTGTGCACGCGTACGTTCAATTTAGTGTACTCCCAGAAATATAGGAATTTCATATTCTGTAAAAATACTGAAACCCTTGCATGAGACCTTGCATATGTCAAATATACGTGTTTTGCTGGATCTGTCTGTGTAATTTATTGAATTGCAGTAGATGTGTATATAGTAAGCAGGGCATACATAATTAGCGGCAGCAGGTCTAAGTTTGTGACTGTTGACGTTTGGTGAAACTGTGTGGCGGTTCAAACTTTTGCCCATTTCTGAATCTGAAAGTGTTTGAGAATTTCTTTAAACCGTATTTCTTGGTTTTATGAGATTATCTTGTTATAAAAGCCACTAAAGTTGTCGACTCCTTTGTTACTCGCTCCACAGAATGGAATTTTAGAAAAGACAAAATATACAAAATATATAGTATAGGCGAAGGAGTGGGTGTGTGGTAAGTAGCTTGCTTACCAACCACATGGTTCTGGGTTCAATTCCCACTGCGTAGCAACTTGGGCAAGTCTCTTCTACTATAGCCTCGGGTCGACAAATGCCTTGTGAGTGGATTTGTTAGACGGAAACTGAAAGAAGCCCATCGTATATATGTATATATATATATATATATATATATATATATATGTATAATATATATATATGTGTGTGTGTTTGTGTGTGTGTGTGTGTGTGTTTGTGTGTCCGTTTTGGTCCCCCCCCAACAAAATCGCTTGACAACCGATGCTGGTGTGTTTACGCCCCCGTAACTTTGCTATTAGGCAAAAGATACCGATAGAATAAGTACTAGGGTCACAAAGAATAAGTCCTAGAGTCGATTTACTTGACTAAAGGCGGGGCTCCAGCATGGCCGCTGTCAAAATGACTGAAATAACTAAAGGAGTAAAAGAGTAAAGTTCAAATGAAAGCAAAATTTCTAAACTGTCATGCTGCATTTCTTTCCGGTTCTTTGTAACTTGAGTTTAAATCCTCTAGAGGCCATCTTTACTTTGCATCCGTCCAGGATCGATAAAATAAACTTTTGAAAACAGAGAGCATAACTTTAATCTAAACGGAAAAAAATGCAATAGGTTTTTTTTCATAGGATTCCTTTTAAATTACAAAGCCTGGCATCGTTGTTACGTTGGTAATACATCGTGGAAGACAAATATTAACTACTTAAAATTACACAAAGTCTATAACATACCGTGCTCTGAAATCAGGTCCATCACGAGGTCTCAGTTAGTGCGACGAAGATTTTGACACCAAGTAGTGAAACTTTAAGTGATGTTAGTAGAATTTGTCTTTTAGAATGGCTTATACTTGTGTTTTTGAATAGTTTTCACGCTGTCATTGTTTTAGTTTCAACACAACTGAAAATACTTGCTCGACATGTACTACAAATTATAATAATTGATTAAGATAGTATGTTAAGAGTAAAATTAGGTTGTGTGATATATATGTGAGTTTAATCCTTCATCAATATTGCAATGCGCAGGACCAACTTACACAGTTAACAGTGACTATCATTTAATAACCAATTAGAAAATGGGTAGCGTTTGCACTTTGAGAACTCTGGATAAATTTGCGCATTATATTTTCTCATTTGCATAGGAGAATGCAATTATTCAGGGCGTTATGCAACGCTGCTTCTCATTATCCTTTATTTTCTCTTTTCTTTGTACATAATCATCTTGACACTCAATTTGCAAGAAAAAAATTTTTGAATGTTTAAGGGAATGGAATATTCATGAGGCTAGATTCACACCTCACCATCGAACATCAAACACATAAAAATGAACGTCATCATGGAATGACACGGACATCTTCTTAGTTCTTTCTAATATCGACAAATGATGAGGTCGATCAGGTGAAGGAGTAACTGACACTTGTCTTAATAAATCTGTTATCATTGAATTCTAGATCATAAAATATGCAAATACCTTATCAAAAAATAAATAGTTTTATACACCGTGTCAACAATAAAAATGCAGAGGATCGTGTCTATAATTATGAAACATCTGACAAAAGCGTTTCATGGGCAGTTTACGCCAGGAAAATCTTCATATAGGGGCTGGCATGGCTGTGTGATTAAGAAGTACGCGTTGCCACCACAAGATTCTGGTTCGGTCCCGCTGCAAAGTACCTTGAGCAACATTCTTTTAGTATAGACACTGGTTTTACACTACCTTGACATATAACTTCAAATATCTTATATATAACAATTGCAGCGTGGAAGGTGTTTATAAACTATTTAATAAACACACAAAAACCGTTAGATTCACTTCAAATTTAAATTTAATTTGTCAAAATATTTTCGTCGCTTTGAGACAGTGACCTGTTCACTGATAAAATTCCGTGCTGCATCTCACAGAGGTCGCGGTCTCAAAGCGACTAAGATATTGTTACAAATTAAATTTAAATGTTGAAGTGAATCTAACGGTTTTTGTGTGTTTCTTAAATGGCTTATAAACACCTTCCACGCTGCAATTGTTTTCGTTCCAGCACACGTTCTCAGATCAAGTCACTCGGTATGCAAGTACATCGCCGTAAATCTTATATATATATTTATATATAATATACCTACTTATCTATCTATATATCTATCTATCTATCTATCTATCTATCTATCTATCTATCTATCTATCTATCTATCTATCTATCTATCTATCTATCTATCTATCTATCTATCTATCTATCTATCTGTCTATCTAGCTAGCTAGCAAGCTATATATATATACATATATATATACTCTCTTTACTCTCTTACTCGTTTCAGTCGAGCAAATCGACCCCGGGACTTATTTTTTGCAAGCCCAGTAATTATTCTTACGGTCTCTTTTGCCGAACCGCTAAGTGACGGGGACGTAAACACACTAGCAATGCTAGGGGGTACAAACACAGACGCACAAACATACACACACACACACACACACACACACATACACACATATATATATATATACGAAAGGCTTCTTTCAGTTTCCGTCTACCAAATCCACTCACAACGCATTAGTCGGCCCGAGCCTATAGCAGAAGACACTTGCCCAAGATTCCACGCAGTGGGACTGAACCCGGAAACATGTGGTTGGTAAGCAAGCCACTTACCACGAATCTTACATATATACCATTCTGTCTAAAAACTGGATCTACAACTTCATTATCCCTACATATCTTACATCTATTTTCTCACTCTCTATTTTGTATCCTATCTAACTCAGAGTGGCGTTTGCGAAAATCATATAAGCCGGAATTTTCTAGAGTCCAGAGTGTGCCGCTTTTAAACCCTGAAAATGTTCTTCTTCAATTTTTTCACATAAAGTTTGTCCTCGTGAAACAATTCATGAAGACACTCGTCAGGAAAGGCTCCAAAAGTTTTGAATATTTGGAGGCCAAATTTCCAAAAATCACCGGGGAAAATCTGAAGGAGGGTGTATTCATAGGTCCGCAGATAAAAGAACTCCTGAAGGACAACCACTTCCTCACAGCATTGGATGAAATTAAGCTTAAGGCTTGTGAATCCTTCAAATGACTCTGTGAAGATTTCCTAGGCAACAAGGGATCTCTAGAGTTTAGAAATGGTGTGAATTGTCTTCTAGACTCCTACGCTGCAATGAGCTGTCGGATGCCACTAAAAGTCCATTTCCTTGATTCACATTTGGACTTTTTTGCAGAAAGCCTTGGAGCAGTGTCTGATGAGCAAGGATAACGCTTTCATCAAGATATTGCATCGATGGGACAACGATATCAAGGATTTTGGAATGCAGGAATGTTAGCTGACTACTGTTGGATGTTATATAGGGATGAACCTGAGACAAAACATCATAGAATTTCCAGATCCCAAAGATTTAAATTATGTACAATAAAAAAGCCATGTGATATATATATATATATATATATATATATATATATATATACATACATGCATATACATATATATATTCAAAATAAATGAGGAGCACCCCGTGGGATATAAACAATAACGAACATACACACAGACGTTACATGTATTGCCAGTTCATGTGCAGCCTGCAATTATACGCATAGCAGAATATATATTGTTAACAGCATGCGAATTAATTCGAATATACATACTTAAACTTATTATCACAGCCTGCCCATGAACTGGCCAATAACGTACATTTTATGTGTATGTACGAGATAATACATATATATATATTGGTAAAAAACGGTAAGATAACAAAAGAAAGGAAGAGACTTCAATATTATGTAAATAGAGGAAATGTATCTGTAAATTAATATGTTACCATTATACAATAGTCAAGATAAAACTCTGAATTTCAGATGCCGAAGTGGAAATCCACAACACCGTCTCTTCGGTTATCTGGCCATCTGAAAAACGCTATGAAAAAATACCGTTATATAAAGGGAAATTACTGTGTTATAATTCCGCTACTACTTATAAATTAAGATTAAATGTTCATAGTAAACACCTAAATATGGCTACTCATACGTTCACATGTGGGCTCGCGGACCCACGTGCGGAGTAATACGTCACTATGAAAACGTACACATCTTCACTCGCATTTTTCGCCAAATGTATACGCATATATATACAAACTCATACACACACACGCGTACCGTAAAAGTTCATACATACGTCTATATACGCACAAGCACATGGAAAAACATGGTTAAAGGTAACAATACAGAAAAAAACATAAAAAGTATACAAAGCATAAAAATCACGTTCATATACGGACATGCCCTTATGTACTCATACACCCCCCGCCCATATATGTACATACCCGCACATATTTATATACGCATACACACACACGCATACACCAAAAAGGAATATACATATCCCCCCCCCAAGAAAAAACTTTAAAAAATTGTAAAAATACTAAGTAAAAACGTCTATATATATATATATGTATTCTTATGTCCGCACATACGCACATATCTATATACATACACACCCGCCCACCCATACATATTCACATACGTGTACAAATAAATCTATATACACGTCTATATAGGCACAGGAAAAAATGCCGGATGGAAGAGTACAGAAAAAGTATTATGTGTGAAAATATAAAAATATATGAAATAATAAAAGGTATAATGAGATAAAAAATCTTTTGGACATAATATAGAAAGCAAGTTCTATCTGTTTTCTTGAGGGGACCAAAACGTAACAAAAATTTTGTCACATAAGGGCATGACCCGAAAAGTTCTGTCCTTGAGTTTAGACATGTAGTAGGGTCTAAGCTGCTTTTCCAGATAAGCCATCTCTCCATGTCGTATAGACCGCACTTTCCGCTGCCGTTGGTGTAGGGCTTACATTTTGCCAAAATCTTCCAATGGATGTTATAATTGACACTTTTATCTTTTAATGACCAATATGATTAGATAATTTTGTCGCTTTTCTTTTGTTCCAGTGCCTAAAACTCAAGGTATGGTTATTGAACCTGGCCTTGAAATTACCCTCTGTAAGGCCCACGTATTTCTTCGTCGAAACAGTGTCTTTATTGGTTACAGAGTCCACGGTAGCTTCATAGACGATGGTCTCGGACATGCAAGCTCCATTCAGCGGGCACAAATTTTTATTCCTGCATGAACAGCTGTTTTCTTGTTGTGGTTTTTGCGTGTTATGTGTGATTATATTTTTAAAATTGGTAGTTGAACTAAAACTAATTTTAAAATTAGTTATTGAAGAGTTTCCTATAAGTGTGGTTAACTGTAAAATGTCTATCTATCAGTGTTAAGAAATATTTACCTATATTGAAGGTCACCTCGGGTGAGTAAGGGAGTGTAAACCAGATGATCTTCCTATTTATATTTTTCCTCTTCTTTACTGTTGGGCTAGTAACAGGTGTATATTTTATTTTTTCTCTAAAACCACTATCTTTTAAAGCCTTATTATACACTGGGGCAACGCTATTATAAATGTCCTTATCGGAGGAGAGGCTAGAAATTCTCTTACTAATATTTTTAACTAAATTTTTGAATACTATAGGGGGATGGCAAGAACCTACATTAATATAACTAAGTCTATCATTGGGCTTCCTATAAGGCTTATAAATATTCTTATTTAAATCTAAGGAAACGTCTAGGAAATTGACAACCGTCAGGTTAGTATCTATAGTTATACTAAGTCCGAAGTATTTCATTAATTGGATAATATCCTTCCTAAAACGATCCTGTGTTGGTCCATTTGTATTAGCGGTTAAAGCGAGGGCATCATCTTTGTAGATGGCGAAATATACGTCAGGAAATGTGTTACCTAAAATATCTACGAGAAAAAATCCAATAAGATCGCAAATGCCTGCTCCATCATATGATCCCATGCTCACATCGAAAGCACCCTCTGTGTCGGTATTTTTGACCCATTTTGCGTTCTCGCTGAAAAGTAAGGTCTTTCTAGCATGGATGATTATGTCCTTATCCTGAGTACTGATTTCTATGAAATCGCTAGCGAAGACGAGGGCTTTATCTAGCATTTATTTAGAGATAGAGGCATAAAAATCAACAATATCGAATTGTGTAAGCTTCGCTTTTTTCTTATTCTTAATGGCTTTAAACCAGTCTACGACTTCTATACTATTGGATCATTGTAGTAGCCTAGTAGCGGTCTTAATTTTCGCATTTATTTTACCTAAAATTTCTTTACTAATAATCCCAAGTTCTGACTCAGCTGGGTTGATAAGCCTACATTTAGCGTTGGAAAGGAAGTTCTCTTTGTGGTCTTTAATTGTAATAAAGGCCTCTTTTTTGGGAAGGACTTCTATTTTTTTTTATCTAATTTAAGTTTAGCGGCGATAATGCTAGCTTCTTTATTAATTTCATTATAGGTCTGTGGCCTAGCCTTAGTGTAATTATTAATGATGCTGTTGTGTAAGAGTTGTGAATATTTGCTGTTATCTACTAGGTATAAGTTCTTGGTTTTATCCGAAAAAAGTGTTTTTTTCTTGGAGCTTTTTATATGTTTTATATCTTTTTTCAATTTATGTTGGAAATTGTTAAAGACTTACGAAATTTTATTTTATTCATAAGTTTCCATAGGTCCGCTTCGAAATCTTCCAAGCCTTTAATCTTGGGAGGGAATTGTTTAGATTTTATACGATAGAAAGTATTTTCCATGGTGTCCACTTCTGTATTAAAAAAGAAAGCTTTCTATCTCATGCGCTTAATTAGATCAGTAATTTTCAATAAAAGCTTCTTTGAATAGAGTTCCCTTGAAAGTATTGGTATGTTTTTCATAGAATAATCTATGTAATAGGCGTCCATATTAAATTCTTCTGTGTGTTAGAGTCCTCAACCGATTTTAGGCGATAATTAAAAAAAGCCGTATTAACTCTTAGTGAAGAATAGCGTTGTTCGGGAGGTAACTTATTGGTAAAAACGGTAAGATAACAAAAGAAAGGAAGACACCTCAATATTATGTAAATAGAGGAAATGTATCTGTAAATTAATATGTTACCATTATACAATAGTCAACATAAAACTCTGAGTTTCAGATGCCGAAGTGGAAATCCACAACACCATCTCTTCGGTTATCTGGCCATCTGAAAGTGCTATGAAAAATTACCGTTATATAAAGGGAAATTACTGTGTTATAATTCCGCTACTTATATAAATTAAGATTAAATGTTCATAGTAAACACCTAAATATGGCTACTCATACGCTCACATATGCGCTCGCGGACCCAAGTGCGGAGTAATACGTCACTATGAAAACGTACACATCTTCACTCGCATTTTTCGCCAAATGTATACGCATATATATACAAACTCATACACACACACGCGTACCGTAAAAGTTCATACATACGTCTATATACGCACAAGCACATGGAAAACATGGTTAAAGGTAACAATAGAGAAAAAAACATAATGAAGTATACAAAGCATAAAAATCACGTTCATATACGGACATGCCCTTATGTACTCATACACACCCCCGCCCATATATGTACATACCCGCACATATTTATATACGCATACACACACACGCATACACCAAAAAGGAATATACATATGCCCCCCCCCCCCAAGAAAAAACTTTAAAAAATTGTAAAAATACTAAGTAAAAACGTCTATATATATATGTATTCTTATGCCCGAACATACGCACACATCTATATACATACACACCCGCCCACTCATACATATTCACACACGTGTACAAATAAATCTATATACACGTCTATAGAGGCACAGGAAAAAATGCCGGATGGAAGAGTACAGAAAAAGTATTATGTGTGAAAATATAAAAATATATGAAATAATAAACGGTATAATGAGATAAAAAAACGTTTTGGACATAATATAGAAAGCAAGTTCTATCTGTTCCATCCCATGCAGCTGTGGCAGTTTATACAAAGGCGACACATGCCGATACGTCAAAATAAGGGTAGACGAACATCGCAAAGCTGTGACACGAGGAGATATTGAAACATCGGGTATAGACCACCTCCCCCTGTGGGATGAAGTTAAAATAATAGACAGAGAACACCACTGGAAAATACGAAAAAGAAGCAGCACATATGCTAGGATACAACAACCTCCTAAGCAGACTGAGTGCAGATATAAATAACATATGGGAACCGGTATTAAGGAAAAATAGAAAAAATATTAGATTTATAAGCCCTAAAATTCACTCCATAATTGCCCACGAGGCATAGTGGTTAAGAGCGCAGGCTACTAACCACAAGATACCGGTTCTATTTCCGGTAATAGTAATAATAATGATAATAATAATAATAATAATAATAATAATAATAATAATAATAATAACAGCAGCAACAACATCGAAAAATAACTTGGGAATGAGAACACAGGTTCAAAATTTCCCCAAGGCACCTGATGGAGGGTATATCAGCCAAAACGTTCTGTTACTAACAAAAAAGATCAGGACAAATATCCGTCAAATGTAAATAATGTTCTTATTTTATAGCTGATGAACAGACGCTAGGCTATTTCATCACGTTAAAGGTGTGGACGGTTCAAGTAAAACTTAGTGATCCAAAATGGGTAGCTAAAAGTCAAAAGCTACAATGTGGGCAGCTAACGATCAAGAGCGATCAACCTCGCGCTACGTATATACAACCAGTAAGCCCTCGAATATCGCGGGTGTTACGTCTCAAATACACCCACGATAGTGGAAAATCCACGAAGTATAAACTGTACTGTACGGTATATTTATTATTATTATTTTTATAATTTGCACATATTTATTTTACTATAAATGTAAAACAACATTACGAGGGTTTCCTGTATATCTGTGTACGTATATATATATATATATATATATATATATATATATAATATATATATATATATATATATATATATATACATACATATATATATATATATGTATATGTATATGTGCATATATATATATATATATATATATATATCTTTGCAAAGGGCTTCCACACACTTTTCGATAACCAGATTCAGTGATGAGATATTGATCAGTGTGGATCTTTATAAATTGCCTGCTCGTGAATTTAACGTGCAAATGGCTGAGTACTCCACAGACACGTGTTCACTTAACGTAGTTCTCGGGAAGATTGAGAGTGACACAGGGTGTGACAAAGCTTGCTCCTTCGAAATACAGGTACAACAGAAACAAGAAGAAAGAGAGAAATTTGTAGTGAAAGAATACAGCATAATTCGCCATCACCCTTGTGGAGATTTAGGCGTTTTCGCTCAATAAACGCTCACAACGCCCGGTCTGGGAATCGGAACAGCGATCCTATGACCGCGATTCCGCTGCCATAACCACTGGGCTTTTGCTCCTCCACAGAAGACTCATGTGCATAAGAGCTGAGTCCATATCACGTGGTGGCACAGGGAGCTGTTTAACAACACATTTCTGCTTCAGTATTTTCTGATGACATATTCGTCTTACGAAGATGGCCAAATCTATGTTTCTCTGAAACATGTAATTGAAATCTCTAATTTTCAACGATTGGTTTCTAGGACTCCCTCCCTCTGTTGCTTTGCTTCAAAACTGACATCTTTTTCTTTTTTCTGAATGAGTATTTCATCATTCTTTTTATATTGGAAATTTTTTTTATAGAACCATTATTTCTTTAAGAAAAATATGTGGAAGTAGTTCGGTTCAGCTATCGTTATGTGTTATATCCAGAACGTCTTTAGGAAGCTAAGATCTCTTTATCATGAATGCATACAATGTTTTTATTATATTGGTAACGTTCAGAAATAAAACCAACGCTGTGCAAACGCCCTGTAATCTAGGTTAGACAGTGTCAAATATCTGTTTATGTTAGATGTATTCTCTTTAATCGAAAATCTAAACATGTGTGTTGTGTTTAGAACCTACATTCTCACTTTTACATTTGAAACAGACGTTTTAATAAAATACTTAATACTCCCTAAATTCCCATATGTTAACAAGAAATGTGAACGCTGAGAGGGGTAAAATATTAGTTATTGAGTAATTATAATTTCCCTCTTTCAGTGAGCTCGAGAGAAAATTATGAGGATGTCTCACTATAACACTTTAGCGTAGGAGTGGTTTTGATTCAAAGGATAACTTTAATGGTTCCAAATTCTTCTTAAAATATCAAAGAATACGTTTGATATTCCGATACGATATATAAATATAGAGCGTGTCCCAAATGTCACTTATGGGTTTCAATTTTTAATAACTTCCTTAACGTTACAAATAAATGCATAAAATTTTGATACATTATAAAGGACATAAAAGAAATTGATATACGCAAGTTGTATTTTGCAACATTCTACATAAAAATATAAAAACTGACATAGCTTAAATGACAGCCATTCCGGCTTCACACGCTCGTGCTCTTTCCACATATTGCTGCATAACACCCTCGAATGTTTTCAGACACCACTTCTCTGATTTCTCTACCGATGTTCTCTTTCCGTTGCCTCATCGTCTCCGGTTTGTTGACGTAAACTCTCTCTTTCAGGTATCCCTCACAAGAGTAAAATCCGGGCTAGTCAATTCTGGGGAACGTGAATACCAGTTGATATTGCCGTAGCGGGAGATTATGTTGTTTCCAAAGCACTGCCGTAGCAACTGCATTGTTTCTCCTGTGGTATGAGCAGTTGCCTCATCGTATTGGAACCAGGTGTCAGGTTTACCTTGAATGGCCGAGCGCAAAAAGGTTTCAATCATGGATACTTGAAAGAGAGAGTTTACGCCAAGAAACCGTCAATAATGCGTCATAATGCATTGCAGAAGTTTTGATATTTTTTAAGAGAGGCAATTACAGCTTTCGTATCTCATTACTCTACAAGTAATAATCTGACCTGCCAAATTCTGTTATCCCAGACAGGAGGATGCATCTGTAATAGCACTTTCAACACATCCTTTTAAACACTGTTTGTGATAATTAACACGTTTTCAGATTGCAGATGGGACGTGAACACAATTTTAACCTGAACAAATTCGTTATGCAAACATATAAAATGCTCCAAGCTACGTATGAGTTAAATTGCATGAGCATAAGATCTGTTTTTCGCAAACACAAGAGGTACAAGTACTTTAGAGAGGTGGTGAAAGACGTTCAGAGGTGTAGGATAGATAAGAATACCAGAACATCAGAACTGGTTGACGAATTTAGCAGTTATCTAGATGAAGACGATGTTGTCTCTATAAAGACAAGAAATACAAAGTTTGGAGTTGGTGTGGAAAATTTACCCAGAATTATTCATGCTGTTTTGAACATGCACCCAATTTCTGCAAAGGTTTTTCCAGGATAATCACGACGAGAATCCTGATAAAGAAGAACATGACAGAGAAGATGAACATAAACATTCTTCTTCACCCACCCTGCAGTCCGGATCTGAGATCCAATGACATTTGGTTGTTCCTCATGTGGAAGCAAAAACAGAAACTCAAAGGCAGTAATTTCGGAGATGAGGGACTCTCTGACAAAGGTTCGGGATTCTATCATTCTGGAGGACTTCCATGAAGGTGAAAGGAAGTTACTGGAGCGTTAGAGGTGCATTAAAGGGGGCCCTGGTTTGAAGGAGTTTAGAGTTTTTTTTACTTCTTTGAATTTAAACGTCTGACCGGAATATCTGGAATATTCTCTCTCTCTCTGTTTATACATATGTGTGTGTGTGTCAGTCATTTGACTGTGGCCATACTGAGGCACTACACTGAAGAATTCTAATCGAAAGAATCGACCCCAGTATTTTGCTTCCCAACCACATGGTTCCGTATTCAGTCCTACTGCGTGGCACCTTAGGCAAGTGTCTTCTACTATAGCCTCGGGACGACCAAAGCCTTGTGAGTGGATTTGGAAGACGGAACCTGAAAAAAGCCCGTCGTATATATATATATATATATATATATATATATATATATATATATGTATATATGTATGTGTGTGTGTGTGTGTGTGTGTGTGTGTTTTGTTTTTTGTGTCTGTGTTTGTCCCAGATTTTAATATGCTAGACTTCTAGTTTTAAATTGATATTAATCAAATTATATATATATATATATATATATACATATATATATATGTGTGTGTGTATGTGTATGTGTGTGTATATATATATATATCTATCTATAATACCTATATGTATCTATCTATCTATATATACTTATATATTATTCCATATATTTGAAAGTCTATGGGGATGACTTAACACTGTTTTGTGTAAAGGTGATTTTCTAAATAAAAAAAAAAAAGATTTAAAAAAAATTTTATGAAATCTTTTATCAGGATGTTACTAACCATTTTAGGGAAGAATATTTTATTCTTAGTTTGTGAGCTCTCTCGGTTAACCTTTTCAAACACACATTCTCTTAATATTAGTGTTTTTTTGTTCACTTATAATAAAAAAAAAATTACATTAATACGATGGGTTTCTCTATATTTTTGTAGAGGACGTGTTTATAATATACAAGAATGTTGTTAACTATGACTTCGAAGCTCCAATGAAATCTTAGCTAGTCGAAACTTCGAAGTCACTGTCAGCAACATACTTCAATAAGAGAAATATATGTATGCATGTATATCTATATCTGTATCTATATCTATCTATCTATCTATCTATCTATCTATCTATCTATCTATCTATCTATCTATCTATCTATCTATCTATCTATCTATCTATCTATATATCTATCTATCTATCTATCTATATATATATATATATATATGTGTGTGTGTGTATGTGTGTGTGTGTGTGTATATATATATATATATATATATATATATATATATATATTACCGATATAGGTGCTCATGCAGCACCCTTGTGTATATATGTACATATCTAATATTGTATGTATATATTTTATTAATTTGCCTGTATGGCTGATAATTCGCTTACCACTTGTGATGGTATTTTAATAACACCATCCCTATATTTATATATATATATATATGTGTGTGTGTGTGTGTGTGTGTGTGTGTGTGTGTGTGTGTGTGTGTGTGTGTGTGTTTGTGTGTGTTTATGTATATTTGAAGGGACGAACAACTTTTTCCTGTTTACTCACTATACATGCTAGCATGAAGGAAGAATAAGTCTGTGGAACATAATGGTCCTCTGTATAGATATATAGATTATCCTATAAAGGAGAACAACAATTAAGAGGAAAAAAAATCAGGTACATGTTTTTTTTTTAAATGTTTCGGATTCCTAATTTGAATAACTTTTCATAGCCCAAAATATATCTGGAGTTAAAAATTTTTCCAAAATATCTTTTTTAATAATTCTAACAACATAAAAAACTGCTAAAATTTGAGATACGTCCTTTCAATGAGAAAACACTCTGATTCACATCCCGCAACATGTCATTTTCTCTAAATTGTTGATTGTTTCCAAATGTAAAACGCAAACTTTGTAGGGACAGAGGTAGCTTCAAATGAATAGTCTCTATTGTATTATGTATATTTATTTTGGTCAAAGCTAAACAAAGCAGCATTTGAAATCCAAATGATGTATGTTTGAAGCTACTTTCTTGAAAGCAGATTGTAGGTTGTTTTCTATTTGGCGAGATTTATAGAACCACATATTTTTGTGCCACAAATTGGAACGTAATCTTCTAATCTTGTAGAAACATTATGTTCTTGAGCGATAACAAAAATGAAATCTAAAATATTTTACTAAAGGCTGTTTGACATTTTCTGTCGCACTCAGCGAATCTTTACAATTTTAAAACTTCATATTTATTTTTATTAGACTCTCTACATATTTTGTAAATTACTTCTCTCACTTCGATATATTCTCTCTCTATTGTTTATATTTTTACTTTAAACAAATATTATTTTCTACACTTAAGGGAATTTCTCACGTTTTTACATCCACATTCTCTTAAAACATAATTCTTTATCCATTATCTCTAATTTACTCTGAGGTTTTATATTTAATTTCTTTCTGAAAGTCCCTTGCTTTCTCTATCTCTGTCTCAGTTTGTTTTTAATTTTACCTTAATTATAGCTATCCAAACTTCCCTCTTCGTTTCCAACAACGCGGCTTTGTTTCTTTTCCTATCACATGGTTATGGCAGCAAACATTTCACTCTGCCTCTCTACTTACAAAATCCCAGATCTTTCGGGCTATATCTGACCTACATCTTATCCTCTAATTACATTTTTCTTACTCACTCATTCTCACAACCCTGTTCCTGTATTTACCAAACTCTCAGTCATTTAATCCCTTCCTTACTGTAAACCGCACCCTTTCTCTTTCTCTCTACCTCGCTATTTCACCCTCTCTCTCTCTCTCCCTCTCCGCCTCTCTCTCTCTCTCTCTCAGGCTTTCCATGCTATTTTTCCTCACTGCTTTTATTTCAAAACATCACCCCCTACAACTATTTATCAGTGATCATAATATGTCTATTTACTCATTACAGGAGATCTGTTTCAGAAACACACAACCGCTTTGTATTAGAGGTTGCCTCATAAGCGCGAAACAAAAAATAAAAACAAACAACAGACTTTAATAATTATGTTGACTCAATATGCTTTTTACATTTACTTATTTAAAGTTTTTGCACCACGGCTATGCAGGCGCCCTGTTTTGAAGGATTAAGTCGAACAAGTCGAGGTCATATCATATAAACAATCCTGGTTCATATCATATCACTTGCTTTTTGATGAACCGCAAAGTTACGCGGAGGTAAACAAACCAATACTGGTTATAAACAAATACGCGATCTCTCTCTCTCTCTCTCTCTCTCTCTCGCACACACACATGCACACATGCACGCAAATGCACGCATATGAGCACATATATGTATGTATATATTTATACATACATAAATATATATATATGTGTGAGTATGTGTGGGTGTGTGGGTACGGTTAACTGAGCTCGACGAGGTGGGCTTCTGTAGGAGGTCTACGAAACATTAAAGTCGCTGTCACCAAATCAAACTATTTTAAATTATATATATATATATATATATATATATATATATATATATATATATACAGAGAGAGAGAGAGAGAGAGAGAGCGGGAGGCAGACAGAGATAGATAGATAGATACATAGATACATAGATACATAGATACATACATATATAGATTCTTACATGCATGCATGCATACATACATAGATACATACATGCATACGTATGTACATACATATACATACATACATACATACATACATACATACATACATACATACATACATACATACATACGTACATACATATATACATACATACATACATACATACATACATACATACATACATACATACATACATACATACGTACGTACGTACATACATACGTACACACCTACTCAAACGACAGACTTCCTCATCATTTCAGTCACCGAAATTTATTCATAAGGCACTTGGTGGCCATCGCCTCTGGGAAGGTATTTACCCAGAGTATCCGCAAAAGGACTGAACCAAACATCACGTGGTTACGAAGTGAACAAACATTTATGCATTTGTGATTTGTATGTATGTATGTATGTATGTATGTATGTATTTGGGCGTGCGTGCGTTCGTGTGTATATAGATTTGCTTGCGTCTATCGTCTGGTCAAGATTTACTTCCCGACATCGGTTAATCACTAACCAAATCCTTAGCTGATCGAAATCGAGAAATTTTTGAGGAATTTATCAATATTTTGTATCTTTTCCCTTTTACTTGATTCAGGCATTGGACTGCCCTCATGCTGAGGCACCAGCTTGAATAAATCATTCCACTGACATCACTTATTGCTTTCGCCTCGGGTACTTGTCTTATCGACGATTTTCTCTGAACTGGTAAATACGGAAAAGTAAACAAACCAACCGGTCATCAAGCGGTATAGTTGAGACACACACACACACACACATATAAATAAATGTTAACAACTCCCGTACGTTAATGCCTAAACGGACGTAATGTTCTATGATAAAAGATATTGACGCTGGAATTGATAGATTTGACAGAAAAGTGGATTTCTTAATTTCAGCCATTTGCAGTTTGAGTTCAAATACAACTAAATTTGAATCCCAACCTATCAAATTTGGGCCTGTGATTATATTAGAAACTATGATTTAAAAAATTATCTTTAATTAAAAAGCATTGGCATAACTGAATGAAAGGGAGCTCGCAGTACCATGACTTGACAGCTTCCGCAAGTGTCTGCTACTATAACTCTTGCCCAAATCCTCCTTTCCGTGAACTTGGTAGACGAAAGCCACGTAGAAACTCCACAAACTCACACACACACACACACACACACACACACTTGCATACACACACAAACGCCCACAGACACAAACAATCATACACACACATTATATACATACATATACATATAGAGAGTTTATGAGAGGTAATGGTGTCATTAAGACCCAAAGGTGTTAGGTAATGCTGAATGAGTACTATAGAAATACCACAGTTAAGTTCCAGGTTCGGTGATTATGCGAATAAAGGGTTATGAATATATATATATATATATATATATATATATATATATATATATATATATATAATATATATATATATACTACATACATAAATCATACATAAATACACAAAATGACATATTGCATGTGATCTTGGTGAACCTGGATCACAAATTTCGAAAGGTAAACTTCTATTTCGTAGCCTGTATTCTTCAGATTCAGAATACACATCGCTATACACATCGCTATATCTTACGTTGAATGGTTAGAAGAGATGTCCTCATGAGGTTACAAAAAAACCCAGATAATTCCGTTCGAACGGGGCAGCCATGTTGAAGTGGCTACGAATAATACTTGATAGTGCCATTGTTGCACTCATCTGTTAGATATATCTAAATGAGGTACGAAACCAAGCTTTTAGTTTAATAATTCTTTTATTACCATTTTTTTTCGTGAGAAATCTATCAGTAACTAAGATCCCTTGACTGCCTTTTTCCTTCAAAGAATTTTAAAGTTTTGTTTCCTTCTTGTATGGGAAGGGCTGCTAAGCTTAAACGAGGTTGCGGTGGCGAACGCGTAATTCAAGTTTGAACAGGACACTGACAAGAACACGTCTTACTTGTTCAAGCTATAACGGAGAGAAAGGAAGAAACAGAAGTTAGGAGAAGAAATAAAGATGGCTGATGGTCACGTGAGCAAGGGAGAAGGAGTGAGGGAGAGGTGACCATCAGCCATCTTTCTTCTTCTAGCTTCTGTTTCTTACCTTCTTTCCGTTGTTTCTTGAATAAGGAAGACGTGTTCTTGTCTGTCTCGTGTCCAGGCTTGATTTTTGCGTTCACCGCCACAGCTTCGTTTAGGCTAAACAGCCCTTCCCGTTTGTCTTCACTGTCCTGCTTGTATTACCAATTTTGACCCTCCCCAAAATCCCAAATTTTATTTAATTTGATTTGCGGGAGCAACTGCTTCATCGAAAACATATGTTGTTGTTAAATGCTCGAAATATGAGAGTAGAGAAGCAGACCACAACTGATGAAGGGTCGTTTTTTATGTTGTTTGTCTTGTTTTCTAATTGTGTCCTTCGTGATTCATATTCCTTGTACTTGGGGTTCGTATTTTTTGTTGTACACATTTTATGAAGTCCTGTGCCCACATATGCATATATATATGTAAAGATGTAAGTATGTGCATATATGTATGTTTATAGACATATATATATATATATATTATTTATATATATATACATATATATATATATGAATGAATCCATAAATGTACGTTTCTAATTTATATATGAATATATACGTGTGCGCATATGTATGTATACATACACACGCATCTGTATATGTGTGTGTGTGCTTATGTATGTAAACATATATATTTCGCGTACGCGCACGTACACACATATAAGTGTATACACACTTACAAACGTACATACAGAGATTCATTCAAATTATATTTTGTAGCACGTTTTGGTAAAGTAACCAGTAATGAGATATTTCGGAATTATTTATATTTTAACTAGTAGAAAATCCATTTCCTCGTGACTATTCTGGTTAAAGATCGTAATTTAGATAATCATAGATGAAGAATGAGATAGGAGGAATTTATGAGGATGTATGAACATACTTACAAATTTTCCATTAAACAGCATCATAAAATATCGCAGAAAATATGTGTGAAATTTTATTTTAGGTATTTAAAGGAATTTTTAAAAAAATACCAAATTCTCAATCCATTGCATTTTGCTATCCACTCAAATATGCTAATTTCATTCTCCAGGAAAGAATATATTGACACAATCATTTGTATAAAGCATGTATTCTGAAATGTCTCTGAAAATTGTATGATAGAAATATACTGTAGGATGGTACTGTGAAATAGTTAAATTCTTTAGAACGTAACACAGGTTGCTTTGTAGTAATTATTCGGGCTTTTAAAGTTCTGTCTACATTCCTCTCTGTTCAACTAGTCATGTCATCATTTTGTTGTCGATAAATAAAGTTTCAGAGAAGTACTGAGGGCGATGGTAACTTTCTGGAAAGTGTTGGTGTTAATTAGAAAATGACTAAGTCAGACATAATTGTTTATGCTCTTCGCTTTTTCTCAGTAAATTTCAATGCCAACCGTATCTAATACACCTCACAGTTACAGATTCGTTCATATCCCAGAGAAAGGAATACACAACCTATTGGTGATCAGTAAAAACTGGATGTGATATGTATTCATATCTGAACTACTACCAAATCATTTTAACTTTCTGAAATAAGAAAAAGAAAATTTTAAAAAATTACGATATCTTACCTTTTTCTACATCCTTACATTTCAATACATTTTTTCTGTAGCTGACGTTGATCCATCTCTCCAGGTCATTTCTTAAAGACACGAGGATATCGAGACAAGTAAAGATTTGTTGGAGGCGATAGCTATATATCGCTAGTAGCCAGAGAAAAATAATATTACTTCAATTGGGTAATTGAATGAATTGTATCTTCTTCCCAAGCTACGAGTTCCCTTTGGCTGAAATGACTTCTAAATCGATAGGATACTTTCATACTGTTGTGTCGACGCTCCCAGACGACGAATTAGACTAGCCCAATACGTAGATATATAGGGAGAAATCTAGACGTCGAGAAGTTGAGTAGAGGTCATCCGAACGTACGACATAACACATATATATTTGATTATATCAAATCTATAATGGTAATCTTATGGAGAGGACCTAATATCCATTGACATATCAAATGAACTTCGTCGAGCGAAACGATATTTGTTCAGGATTTAACGGGTTGCCTACTTAATTTCATCGCCATGCACAAATGTAATTCCAAATCATCTTCAGTATACAACTAACTCATAAAATTGTCATGCCTTATAGCTGAATAAAATACCTATATTCAAGCAAATTACAGGATTACACTGGTCTTGAGGAGATTTTATGTTCGCACAGGAATATAGGCGTTCGTCTTATGAACTGAAAACATACAAAACAAGATATATTATTTGTGCCACATCTTGGTAAATTAAACAGCGTTAATTAAGAATGTTATTTGCAATTACGTGAATGAGAAGATTTAGTTTGTATAATGTTGAAAGGTATTACAAAGTTTAGATATAACCGTCACAGTCCAGAATTAAACTTGCGTCACTGTCAGAGATCACTTTTCTAATGACAATATACACTGTGAGTTTTAAAGATAATTTGATTATTAAAGAAAGAAAAAGGATGAAGTGTGGACAAAATAGTTTACAATATTAGTCAACATGGATGAGTGTTCGTAGTTGATGAATATGCTAGAAATAGCTGTCACATCTGCCTTACATTACACACCATCGTTTTAAAAAGCTGAAGAGGGTTACATTATAAGATGCGATTCTAGAAACCTCAGAATACTACCAGATATTCGAGATAGTCATGGCTGGAATAACTTTGGTCCAACGTACCATTCATAAGAGCTGACATAGAAATACACAACAAATGTAAAAATATCAAGTTATAAAATAATATGAAAAAGCTAAAGGAATTTTAAAGTGACAATTGGGTAATATATATGTGTGAGAGTCTGTGTATACACTCAGAAAGATGTTATTCATAAAATTGCTACGGAAGCAGCTTTTGATATTTTTCCTGTGGTTCTACATTACAGGCGTCAAATTATGCTGAAAAGAGTGCAGGAGAATTCCATTTTCTCACATTACAAACTTTTTATAAATGCATCGACATTCTTTTTGTCTTTTCAAAACAAAGTTTCTCGATAGTTGTATGAAAAAATACTTTATAATACAAATAAATTCAACGAGGGCATTGAGATCCTGTTTCTAAGTATAACTTTCTCCATCAAAAGACTCATTCACATGCGCATATAAAAAAATCTCACACGCAAAAATATACAGAAAAATACGGAAAAGGATTCAATTTCTGACTGATTGATTATATATGTCAGGATCAAATATTTTCAGAATAATTTTTCTGCATGTTTACATTAAAACTAACAGCTCTGGTATTATATCAGCGACAGAAACTAAAACTTAATGCACTGTTCCGAGCCCTGCAACTTTTAGGGCCAGTTACCCGTTTCCATAAGATGTTGATCATAACATTTCCCTTGAACAGGACATCAGTTAATCACAGGTTTAGTTGTTTGCAGCTGAGCAGACTGGAGTAATGTGAAATAATTTGCTTTCCTCATGAACACAATGCAACGTCTGGTCCGAGATTCCAATGCTCTATTTTATATCGTTACTGCCCACAAGGTGTTACACACAGAGGGGACACACTAGGACAGACAAACATATTAAGTCGATTATATCGATCCCAGTGCGTAATTGGTACTTATTTAATCGATCCCGAATGGATGAAAGGCAAAGTCCTCCTCGGCGGATTTCGAACTCAGGACGCAGACTGAAAGACACACCTCATGTGTGTGTGAGTGTGTGTGTGTATGTGTGTGTGTGTGGTTGTGTCTCAATTTCTCCCCCAACCGCTTGAAAGCCGGTGTTGGTGTGTTTCCGTCCCATTAAACTCGCGGTTCGGCAACAGATACCAATGGAATGAGTACCAGGCGTTTAAAAGAATAAACACCGGGGTAGATACATTTGACTAAAAATTCTTCAAGGCGGTGCCACAGCATGACCGCTGACTAATGACTGCAACATTAAAAGGCAAAAAGATAAAAGATATTTAAATAGTACTGAGATAAATATATTTTGCGGATGCACTTCTCAGCATTCGATAATATTGTTTAGAAGGCACTAGATAAAATCATTCATAAAAGAATAAAAGGAGAACTAGAACAGAACACGACTGGTCTCACCTTCTTAGATTTGGTTCCTTTACTCTCTGACAGAGGCGCTGTTACACGGTGAAATTACTGTCGTCTGCTTGTAATGTATTCTTAATGAAAACCATAGTAAGTTACTTAAGTTGTCAAATGTTCTTAGAAAATAAGAAGATTTTATTTAAAGACACTTCATCAAAGACATTTAAAGACACAAAAAAGTATGCATCCATAAAGTTAAAAATACCTGTGTGTATGTATAGGGATATAATAAATATCCTGGCAACAGCTGTAAGACCTTCTATCTATAAATGTTCTAAAATCTACACAACGTTGGTTCTTTATCTCATTACGAAAGGAAAAAAAATTATATACACACGCTGACATATGACCAACGTTGAACCCCTTAATTACTTGATCACCAAACCTGGAACTTAACTATGGTATATCTATAACACTAATTTAGCATTACCTGACACCTTTCGCTCTCAATGACACCATAACCTTTCATAAACTCTCTCTCTCTTTATATATATATATATATATATATATTATATATATATATATATATATATATATATATATATATAGATAGATAGATAGATAGATAGATAGATAGATAGATAGATAGAGAGAGAGATAAAGAGATAGATAGACAGATAGATAGATAGATAGATAGATAGATAGATAGATAGATAGATAGATAGATTGATAGATAGATAGATATAGATATATACAATGTTTGTTTTAAGTACTGTTGTAAATTCCATTTTACATTAATGAAACGAGTTCTTCTATACTGTTGTAGAGTACAAATTTATTTTTGTTCGAGAAAAATATTATTGGCTGTGACTTCCAACTTTCGGCCAGATAAGCCATCGTGGGACTGCTTAAGTTGCTGAAACTTCGAAATCACCGTCAATGATATTCTTGTTTAAAAATGAAATATACAAAGAAACATACATATCCACACATTCAGACAACTCCAAATAGTGGTCAGAATTTACTGTCTTCGGTGGGAATGAAAAAAATATGGAATCAATGGATAGCAACAGTCGAAGTAAAGGTGCAGATTATACTGAACATCGAAATTTTTACTTCTGACATAAACTGAACGATTTTAGGAAGAATTATATTTACGCATAATTTTGGTCTACAAGACATAATCAGCACTGTAGTGTTGCCTTGAATTAATTAAATTCGTGCATCAATTGATGTATGTACAAATTATATAAAATAAGCGTATTTTTGTGTTGTGGAAAGAGACGAGTCATGACACCTGTAAAGAGATATAAACACAGAGAACGACAGCAGGATAAACGTAGAGAAACACACAGGTAACCAACTAATACTATATATATATATATACATATATATACATATATATATATATATATATATATATATATATATAGTATTATTATACTATATATATATATATATATACATATGCATATATATATATATATATATATATATATATATATATATATATTCAGAAAACGAGATCAGTGGGAATACAAGCATATACAACATATATAAATATACACAGACGTATATTCAAGCACATATGCACGTGTAAATATACATACATATATCAATACATGCATGCTAGCATAGTTGTGTTTAGTGAAGAAGAAATTAAATTCCATAAGTTTACAAATATTATAAACCAATTTTTCTAAAAATGAAACACTATATATATAACCAGAGGTTAAACTGTTAATAAAAATAAACTCGATAGGAAATAACTGGAACTTTAACTGCGGTAAGATAATAAATGTATACTTACCTGAAAGTTTTGCTACACACGCGCGCAAAATTGCTCGTTTTAAGAGTAGTCGCGATCAACTCACGTACATTCAAGCAATATTATTGATGGAAATAATTAAAGAATACATTATGCTTCATATTTTCTGCATTTTCTTAATATTTTATTCGTTGAATTCATATTCATACTCATATTTTTCGATATTAAATTTTTTTTTTTAAAGAAAAATGCCTCTTTACAAAATAAGATTCAATTGAAGGAAGTTATAACAATATTAGTGAGGGTACGTACATAAAACATAACAAAATATAACAGCATAAATATAATTGAATGGTAGAAATTGTTTCATATCTTGTATGCGCATATGTATATACAGTGTATGTATGCATATATATATATATATATACATATGTATATATATATGTATATATATATTATATATATATATATATATATATATATATATATATATATATATATATATATATATTATATATATATATATCAGTATATATGTAAATGTAAATTCATATAAATGTGACATATATTTATGTTTGTTTGTAAATTTGTATATGTGTGTGCGTGTTTGTACGTGTGTGCCTGCGTGTATAAAGCCTAGCTTAAATTACCTACTTTGCTTTCCGCGCTTTAAGCAGTTAAAATTGTCATTGCATGTAAGTATACTACTACAGATAACATATAATCCACATAGATGCAGTCGGTAAATGCGATTTTCCACGCGTAAACATCTTAACCTTGTTATATGATCGAATGTTTTCTCCAAGAAGTCGAGCTAAGTTCACGTCACAATGCTTGTATTGCTCATATATGCAATCTGCATATATTTCTACCGAACCCGATAAAGATTTTTCTCGTTGCCAATGTGAGTAATACAGCCTCTTCAGGCAAGTTTTTGTAATATCTTCTTGAATAATATTGCAAGTTTTTGCCGGCAAATCCTTCAGATACTCACAGAGAATATGCCGGTCACGTGCAAACTTCACAGCTTTAAGGATATAATCAGATTTATTATCATCCAAATCCGCAGAAGATAATTTCCCAACTTCATCACGTATACATTGAACGGTTCCGTGAAAGTGAAAACGTGCGCAGAAAGCTCTGTATACCCAATCCAATGTCGCGTGAACATCTACATGAGTATGCGGATAACATTTTAATTCAGGTCCAAGTAATGGATATAACTGAAAATATTGATCCGAAACAATACAAACGTTGCTTTTAGCCAAAAGAACGTATTTCGCCCAAGTTATAGCGACGAATTCACTGCATTTATGTATTCTGTCATAGTAGCAGCGAGTATCCGGGACACACCAGGTATAAATATGCCAGTCAAAAATCTTCATACATTCCATTGAACTGCTTGCGCATGACTTCTTGCTTTCATTTATACGGCGATACTGGTTACACAGATACTTGTTAGCTTCTTTCCAACGTGCCATACTTGTGGAATTTCGCATTAAAGTGTCTAACGGATGGTTGGACTTTAAACTGTATTTTATTATACAATCAATGGTCAGGTTAAATGACGGTTTACAAACTGCTTCTTTTCTTTCATCCTCATCGTGGCCTTTAAGTTTTCGCTTCCGAGCCAACAACATACATTTCTGAATTTCCGACTGTTTGGGAATTTCAGTGTCGTTTTGACATCTAACAACGACGACCAGCACGATAATTGCTAAAATATAACCCATCAAGCAAGGGATGTTTACTTTCATCATCTTCACCAAAGGTGTAGTTCTACTATAACATATAACTTCAAGTAACCCACTGTTATAGTAACACACCCTTATATATCTTTCCTTCTATTTCTTCGGCTTCCGCTTTCATTTGAACAGTATTTTTGTAAAAAAAACAAAACTGTTTTCTTTCCTTATACGAATATTTCTAAACGCATAAAACAACTACTGTTTTTGTGCTTTTTCTTTATTTATACTTCTGGAACTTTTGTTGCGACTGGCATTGCTGCTGCTGCTGCTGCTACTACTACTACTACTACTACTACTATAACAACAACAACAAAAGAAGATTATGATGATTTTCGTGATGATTATAAACAAATTCGGTCTGTTACTTTAAATAACACGGCTGCTGATGATATTCGCAGCTATACATTACATCTAACTTCAGCAGTCCTAAACATACATACATACATACATATATATATATATACATAGATATATGTTTGTGTGTGTATGTATATATATTTTCTTTTTTACATTAAATTGCATACATATATATACATATATATATACACACACACATACCTTTACATACCCGCTCATAAATGTATGTAATTTTCGTAGCTTTCATTATTTTTAATTTTTTTTTTTTTGGTAGGGGGTCTCCTCATAGTGGGCTTGTTATATACGTGCATTTCTCACCAATATTTATATGAGACCGCTGAGGCTAATAAAGGGACGATTAATATAAGAGGTCTAAACTTAGAGACAGAATTAAATAATATTCTACTGTTTTTGCCATTCATCGGTGTTTATTTCTGTATAAGAATGTAAGATGTGTTGGAAGCTGTAGGGACGAAATTGGTCGTGATTCCTCTTTTTTGCTTTCTCTTGTTTTTCATGTATACATCTCCTCAACTTGATTCCTCCGATGGTCAATCTTTACCGTGTGGAATCGATCCCTTGCAAAGTATTTTCCGTAAATGTTCTTGTTGCACACTAACTCGCCCCCAAAACACACATACACTTGTAGCATGTTCTTCCAATTAATTTGATCAAGTGACCGCAAGGTATGTCAGAAATACTTTTCTGTGTACGTTCCTGTCGTGCGCGCATTAGCACCAACACTTTCACGGAAGGGTTTGTTGCTGATAAATATATTTGTGACTGTATAAAAGTTTGATAAATATTTACAATAACACCATACTCTTTCAATACTAACTCTAATTCTAACCATAAACCCAAAATTTGTCAACTGTAAGGCCGGCGCTCGACCCTTGCGTCCCCTGCATACGCAAGGAGCCTCCGACAAGAACTGGAATTACTATAATGTAAATCTTAAAATTCGATGTTACACACGACTTATGTAATTTTAAGAAGAAAAAGAAACATAGTTCTTTCTAAATAACGATAGGTCTTCACACGGATGCACGCCCGGTGAAAATTCTTATTACATTGATGTCATTCATTCATTCATTTGGTCCTTTAAGCAATATACACTATTGGATATCTTTCAATTTATACGATAAACTTTATAATTTTTAAAGTTCTATATTCCCGTGACATAAGTTAGAGACACCGACATGAGTTATTCAAATAATTGTTTGTGGAATGGAGTTAATAAAATTAAGTAGAGTACATTCGATATTTCATACTTAAATCAGATATGACTATTTCTACTGGATAGGGATTCAAAATGTTATATCTTGATAAAATTCCAATACATAATTTGAATATTTTTGAAACAACTCGTCCGATTAACACTTGATGTTTCACATATAAATCCGTTGTGAGTATTTATTGTTGGATATGGATTGAAAAATACTATATATATTACCTATTTTTAGTATTCTTGGTGCAACTCGACTTATTAACACTGGATATTTCTATTTTAAATCAAATGTCAGTAATTATACTTGGATAGGGATTTTAAAATATTTTATGCTGATAACTAACATTACTTACTAGCCAGCAAAAAGGAGAGCAACGCCTCCTCTCCCAGAAGAACGGTGTGCGGCCTTCTTCTATACATTTCCCTATACCCTTCTCAGTTTTACCACATGATGAAGGGGAAGAGGTTGCAGAAATATCTCCCCTGCATTTCCAACCTCCCCGCCTCCCTCTCCCGAACATTTTCTGAGCAAACCACTGCTATATACTTTAACTACTAGCGAGAGATTGCGGACGGCAGGCATCCGACCGGACAGAAAAGCAATATCACATTTTCGTGACATTTTTATTATTTTTAGCTAATTTTGAGATGGTGATCTGAATATGGCTTCCGTTGGTTTCTGACATGTTAGGCTTTCATGCTATAGCATATCCCTTTTCTTTATGATGTACTGTATAAATAAGTTACTTGGCCAAGATAGCTTTCATCTTTATCGCTTCAAATCTCAAATTATAATATCAATGGAATATGAAATAATAAATGAAATGTAAGATAACATCTCCTTTTACTAAATACATTCTCTAATATGATGGACAAAACGCAAACCATCATTACTCATAGCTTCATATACATGGAACAAATTTCCACTAACGAGAATGCCTCATGTCTACACAACCTATTTGTGTGCTCCAACAGTACTTTCTCGTCGTGTGTGCGTTCCATGGGCCTTGATAGTTCTCCTCCATAATCTTGCTTGAGGAAACACTGACCAAGCTCATCACTTACGCCTCTAAGATTAGCAGGACACTCATCAAGATGACTATTGAGGAAATGAAGCTTTATGCTCATGTTGCAGCCTAAAAGATGAAAGACACTAAGTGATGTCTCCTCCAAAACTGTGAAGTCTGCAGCCGTTTCACCCCATCTCATATCCTTTCACAACAGCCACAAATGAATTCCATGATCTTTTTCTCGTCAGTCATTGAGCTCGAGATATTCTGGCCTATGATAACCATCAGCCATTATTTTATCATAATTTAGGCCAAGAAATGCACATATGAATTTAAAAGTTACCTTCCGCATTAAGAGTGGTGAGAAGATGATTTTCACGCGCTCAACAGGTGGTTCGTATAAGATATTCTTCTCCCGAACAGTCAAACTTTTCTTGACTGGCCAGATTTTTTGTTACCATTTCTTGAGAAATTTCAAGAACATGGAGCTATGAATGGGGCCAATATGTGCCAGCCCATAAAAAATAAAAACAACTCGACGTAATGGAAATAAACTATTGCCATTTTTAAACTCAGTGATACCACATTATACACAAACCGGTTTCAAACTTAGGTCAAACTTAGAAAAAAGTTAGAATTTGGCGGCCAATATATTAGAAGCAACAAAGAGAACTGGAGCAACGGGTAACAAAGTGTCTGGCTCAAGAACACAAAACACAACCCTGACGGGAATCGAACTCAATATCTTATGATTCTGAGTTCGACGCTCTAGCATCTGACCCAAGGACATTCACGATGATCGTTATACACCCATCTACTCAAACATCCAGATTTGCACAAGCGCATTTTACTCGCATTTTGCATGACAATGTATCTGTTGATTTTTCGATTTCTATCACATTAAGTTGCGCAGAAATAACAATGCTTTTAATTTTCTAGCATTACAGCATGAGCAAACATGGCAGTAACATGTTCTAGCTTTTTGCCTTTTGATGCAATACATTTGTTTTAATTAGGACTTCTATTATGCATCATTGATAATGTCAATAATAGTACGTTATTATACAGCAGAAAATGCATTAAGAGTGGCATCATATACATATTCAATTTTATTTTCCAATGTAATTAAAACTTCTGCTTTAGAACAGATGAGGGGAATAGAATACCGTGAAATCTGGGAAATATGGTATATGAACTCCATACCGGAATATTCCGAGAATGACGGCTTGCTTTGCTGGGAGGGAGATTGGTATATAGGAACACCCTTGTTCCTATTTGAATTAAGTAGCGGAAAAGTGACACAACACATCGGTTTTCCTGCTGTAGTGTTGAATGTGATACCGCATTTTGGTATCACTTCTTTCCATAATTTGTTACATCAAAAGCCTTTGATAAAGTTAAAGAAAACAAAGTACAGACGCTTATGATCTGCTATAACTGGCACATATGTAAATACATACCAATGATGTCACCACAATTGAGTGGAATGAGCAGTGTTTCTAACAAATATATTCCCGATAGACGTCTGAAGCACCATTACTCAACAGTGATTATTCGTTGGGTGTCTTCCTTCTCTGAAGACGTGAATAACGTTTTATGAGACATTAGGTGAGATGTCTTCTACTCTCGGTTTATAACAACAGTGTATGAATGTTAAGTGTTACTTATTCACTTCCAAGTCTTCCTATTACAGCTAATATTTTACTGAAGTTAAGGCGACGACCAGGCCGGGCGAAATGCTTAGCGGTATTTCCTCTGCCGCTACGTTGTGAGTTCAAATTCTGCCGAGGTCGACTTTGCCTTTCATCCTTTCGGGGTCAATAAATTAAGTACCAGTTACGCAGTGGGGTCGATCTAATCGACTGGAGCCCTCCCCAAATTTTTTGGGCCTTGTACGTAGAGTAGAAAAGAATATTTCACTGGATTTGAGTCTCTGTTCCTTTGAGAAAAGCTTTCCTTTTTCAGTCTTTGCATGTCACGTAGTGCAGTTAAATTATTCATTATTGATGTTTCTCCGTTAATGTCCCTGCAATTATTTCTTTGTTGCGCAGTCACAATTTAAGCATCAATCATTTTTACTTCTTTTCCATCACCTGTTGACACTTGTATATTACGTCATGAATTTTGCTTTGTATTTTATAATGAAAATCATCCAACATACTACACACGGTGTGTAGAATAGCAGTGAGCAAATATTTCAATTACAATTAGCAGATAATATCTGTATTTTAAAATCTTTGGTCTGAATTGTTTTCTGCTTTTGTTCTTTTCTAACACCTGACATTGTTCTTCGTTGCAGGTGTATGTTTATAGATTACCACATTTGATTCCTAGAAAATTTGCCTTCCACAGTTATTACATAAGTCATTTAGGCAGCCATATAAAGCGTCTCTTTCATTGCCAGCCAATTACACTCAACATGTATCGTTGACCATTACAATTTCCGATATTATTATTTGCTAATAAATATTTACTCTAATGATTATGAAATGCTTATAGGAAATGAAATCTTACTCTAAACTTCAAATTCCTCTATGTCATTTATTCATTACAGACATTTTCTCACCAGTCATTATATAATTACATTCTATTGGTATCATACCATCATTTGAATATTATAATTTTTAAATAAACAAGATAGCCTTTAGTGTAAACGGATTCCACGTTTATTATTAACGAATGTTTTCGTTAGATATATATGAATTTATGCATTCATTCTGTTCTCAGAGTTTGTTTTACTTGCTATCGCTGCTTTCCTTTCTGTCGGCGTGTTTGTTATTATTTTTGTGGGGAATGGCCGTTTTTTATAATGTCTTATTATATAGATCCACCAGTAGTCGTTTTCTCAACATGTTTCATATATTTAATTGCTAATATTTCAGTGTCTCTACAGCAGGAGTTAGAATTGTTTAAACGTCGGGCAAAGTACTTGATGCCATTTCGTTCGTCTTCATTTTGAAATATCACTGAGGTCGACTTAATCTTTCATCCTTTTGGTGTCTATAAATAAGTAGAAGCTGAATTTACCTCCTCCGACGAAATTGCTGGCTTTGTACCAAATTTGAAACCAATAGTTTAGTAGCTCTTACTTCAAACTTATATGAAGCATAGCACGGTCATATAGTTTTAATTCGATCGACAGCTCTGTAATTTCGTTTTCAATTCTCCATGCAGTACCTTCGTGGCCGTTATTTAGATAGAGTTTTCATTAAGTACATGTATAAGTTGGTGTATATCTAATCGATGTGAAGCTCTCCTCGAAATTATTGGTTTCGGAACAAAATTTAAAACCATTTGCACAGTAGAAATCTAGCGGAATTGATAGCGTACTCGACAAATCTATTTGTGTTTTGAGTTAAAATACCAACGCTGCAAATTTTACATTTTAACTTTTACGTTCGATAAAATAAGTACCAGTTGTGCACAAAGTTCGATGTAATCAACTTACACTCCCATCAAACTTACTAGCGTTGATGTATTAAAACCTTCCGTTTTATAGTAAATATTTCAGCATTTGTAACCTCCTTACTAGAAAACGCTGGTATGGTTAATTTTGCCTGACAGCTATGTAGATTCAGTTTCGACTCTTCGCATATCACATTCTATAAATGTCTTCTCGCATAAGAAAATCGTATAAGAAATTCTTTGGGCAGAAAGCTTCGGATTTCATCGGTTGCAGCATTTTCATTTTCATAATGGAAACTCAGCTGCACTCACTTGAGTGACTTTGACTGATTACACTCTGTTAGTAGGTTTTATTTTCAAAACTCCCAAAGGCGCTTTGATTCCAGCTCTAAGAAAAAAATAAAGGTGGCCACTACATTGCTAGAATTAGTAACACATTCTCTCTCGAATTTAGAATTAGTAACAAATTCTCTCTCGAATTATCCTCTTCTTAGAAAGGACACCTTATACACATTAATAAGAGATATAAATTAATAGTCCTGTCAGGAACAGAGAGGATGTTTAGAACGGTGATAACATGTTTAAAGAAAAGTAGCCGTAAGCATCTACACACTACTATATACACACTAGCACACATGGGTATGGACAGGTGTATAACGTTTTCATTTTTCCTACACCAAACCATGTTATGCTTATATCCAGGCAACTAAACCTAGACACACATATATACGTTACATACATACACACGCAAACCATATATATATATATATATATATATATATATATATATATATGTGTGTGTATATGTGATTGCTTTTGTTAAGCAGTGTCGATTTTTACAATTCTGTAAATAATAACAGAATTTTATATGCTTAAAGGTTGTAAGCGATCATTGCGCAATGACTAAAGAAAATCGTCTAATAATGAGGCACATAAATCCCCTCGACGGAAAATAAAGTAGGTTTTCTCGTACGCGTGAGACTCGAACCCACACATATTCGTTTCGCGACAAGTGTGCTAGCCATTTACACCAACGAACAACCTGCTACTTTCCATCAGATTTAAGAACTACAATTAGTTCGTAGTATTGGTTTTGTCAACAAACTTTCACGTCCTTTTACTGCGATGGCTTTTGTTAAGCAGCGTCGATTTTTACAATTCTGTATATACTAATAATAGTATTTTATAAGCTTACAACTTATAAACGATTATCCTGCAATCTATATAGAAAATGGTCTAATAATGGGGCATATAAGCCCTCGACAGTCAAACGCTATTACAATGAAGTATCAGGCTGTAGCAAAAGTTAGATATATATGTGTTTAACTTCTTAATTCTATTTGAAATACTTCTTTCATTTTATTTCATTCTTTGTTAATTTTTAAACTGAAGTTTTTGTATTGGCCTCATGTTCACGCCAAACAAAGAACATATTCGTCAGGTTATTCTTTGTGAATTTCAAAGGGGGATTTGTGCAGGTGTATAAGCAAAATCGCCCCAGACCATTTATGGTGATAGTGTAGTGTCTAAAAGAAGATACAGAAGATGGTTCACACAATTCAGAAAAGGAGACTATAGCCTGCAGAATGAATTAAGAGAATGGCACTCAACAGTATTTGATTCCTGAGCAGTGGAAGTCACTGTTCGTGAACTAAGCATGCCACCATTCACCGTGAATTGAAAAGGCTTTGTAAAGCGTTAATGTTGGGAAATGGTTCCTGCATGATCTCTCTGCAGACAATCGCAAACAATATGTATACTACTGTGGATCATTGTGACTTTGTGAGTTGGAAATGCATTTTTGTTAACGAAGTCCTTACTGGAGATGAAGACCGGATACTTTACCATAATGTTAAGGGAATATGTCAGTGGCTCAGTCGTAGTGAAGAGCCAGTTTTAGCAGCCTTGAAGGGGCCTGTAACCAAGGAAGATTATTCTGAGTATATGGTAGGATATGCGTGGAACAATTCATCACGAGCTGCTTGACAATAATCAAATCATAACAATCAATGCATACGACCAACAGTTAACATGTTTAGAAGCAGCTTTGCAACAAAAGCGTGCACCATTAAGGGGTAATTTTTCGTCATGATAATGCATGACTTCCCACCGCACAAAAGACCAGCGATCTTGATAAATATACTTGGGAAATTATGCATCAACCACCATATTCTCCGGACCTAAAGCCTTCAGGTTACCTTCTCTTCACAAGTTTGAAAAATCATTTGAGTAGGTTAAGACTTGCTTCAAGCGCAGAGGTTGAAAACTAGTTAATTCCCTTTTTCACTTCTAAACCTGAGGCATTTTGTGAACGTGGAATTGACAGGCGGAAAGTGGTCATAGAGAAGAATGGTGACTATACTATCGATTAAATAAATCAGGTGCTGTCTTTTTATTGATTAATGGGTCTTAAAAAATGGACAGAACTTTCGTTGCCACCTGATACAATGTCACAAAGTCATACAATGCTCCCGAAATTGCAGTAAGAACCACTGTTTACGTATTTAGTTAGCTCTTTGCTTTTCTTTAGGAAATTTACTTCAGTGTAACTTCATCTCCCTTTAGAAAATTTACTCGAGTGTAACTTCACGTCGTACTCTTATCTTCATCCTGAAATGGTATTTTCAGTGTCGGCCGGAGTTTTTGCCTGACATGAAATCCTATCTTCAAAAATTCTTCAGACATATCCTACCAGAAACCTCATTCACAGTAGCCAGTATGCAAAGCTTTTCCGTGCAAAATGTGGGTCGGTCTTTAAGAAAGACTCACCTCATTGTTGGCAAGATAGCTCACTAAAGTTAATATAAATTTCCTATTTTGACTACACGCCAGTAATAATAATGTCATTTTCTCCTCTATCGAATGAATTACGTGTTTATAGCAAACGAAAATATGAATGGAAACTGTATTTTCTTTTATTTATCTTAAGCTATCTATTAAATCATTGAATTAATTTTGCAGACGATGAAATTTTCATCGTTGTTGTCATTCACGTAAGCAGTTGACTGTTCGGTATTCATTAAATGAGAAAGCGATAGACAGATATGGCTAAAAATATATATTCGCCGTCCTCCATATGCTAGGATGAGGTACTTTGAAGCCACACTACGTTGATGCATACTATATGTGCCTTCATATTAGTGTATTCTCTTATTTTCCCTGTCACCGTTCCATGTAATGAGAAGATTAGGTCTGAGTGTAGAAGGAGCAAACGAGAGTGTTGTATCTTATCAGCGGAAGAATACAAGTGATAAGTGAATAAATCATAATATAGTAAGATCGTCTGAGAGATAACTGATGAGCCCTAAGTTACACCCAATTTGGTAAGATAACAAGGAGAATGCAAGGGTAAGGGGGACAGGGATGTGGACGACAGAAAATCGAGTAAGTCTATGTGGGGGTGTAGCATTAAGTACATATTTTATGATAGAACAATCATGATAAAATACAAGCAATGGAATCTCACAGTTAAACGCGTTTATCTAAATTATTTCATATTGAGACACCCAGGAAATACTTATGAGGTCAGAGGCAAAGTATTTTTATTGTGCAGATGTAATATTTGTGACTGGAGCAACAGATTCAAGACACTTTACAAATATATCACACACGACGTTGATGAAGAAGATCTTGATCAGCTGCCGAGAAAAACGAATGCGATAGCGTGTGTAAACGTTGTAATGGTGTTGCTCAAAGCTATCTGGGAACTGATGTGTCGTTTGAGAATTAATGATGCTGAAATTATGTTCTCGTGCACGAATAAACATCTTGAACAGCAAATGATTGCTTAATTCAGTGAATACTTGAACGGTTTGGAAGATAACAGAATAACAATAGTCTCATTTGATAACGATGTAAACGTGGTAGAGTGATAATGAACAACAGCTTGCGGAAATAATTTCATTTCAAGTCTTATTCTCATGCGTGTACCGACGTTCCGAGTTCAAAAACTGAAAGATTTGTGTTCAACTTGTCTTCCTTCGCGTTCGCTGATAGAAGAAAAAATAATTGGGCACAAGTGAAGTGAGATCATGTCAAATGCGACACTTCTGTACAAAATTGGCGCCTGACGGAAAAACTGGATAACAAAATGATTCACTCGAAAACAAAAAATTACTTCCTTCTCTCGGAAAACCTTCCCAAATCCTGAGCAACATTCTTCTTCTTCTTCTTCTTCTTCTTCTTCTTCTTCTTCTTCTTCTTTCTTCTTCTTCTTCTTCTTCTTCTTCTTCTTCTTTCTTCTTTCTTCTTCTTCCTCTTCTCATTATTATTATTATTATTATTATTATTATTATTATTATTATTATTATTATTATTATTATTAGTATTATTATTAGTATTATTATTATTATTATTTGTATATATATATATATATATATATATGTGCAATATATGTATATATGTATGTGTGTATGTAAGTATGTATATATGTATGTACATATGCGTGGACAGATCTTTTAACAGGCATCAACATTACCTTCTTCACTCCTAACGCCCGTATGTTCTAACAATGTAATTTTGCCAAATACAGTTGATTTCATATTCAATGCTCCGAAAAAGCTTTATGATGTTACTCAGACACTCAACTAAGAGACCATAACTTACAGTAGAAACAACTGCAAGCTAATGATATTCATAGCATAACCTTTGTCGGTTTTATTATCCCTTTGTCCCTATTGCCACTCGATGCTCATCAAACATTGTTTTCTGGACTATTCGTATACTGAATTCTACACCAAGCTTTTAGCCTCGCTATGCCTAAGCGAGATATTCCATATATATATATATATAAATGGATGAATGAATTATCCTTTGTTTACCGTTAACATGGAAAATTCAATAAACAGTTACCAGGGTAGCAAAATTCACGCAAGTAACATGGATGAAACGATCTATTCAAAGGTAGAAACTCCGGGTTAACGCGCAGTAATTTGTGTAGTATAAGTAAATAAACGGAGTTAAACGCAGATGTTATTAAAATTCTTTTACTTTCGACATGTGTTTCGAAGAGGACATTGGTTTTATTCGAAAGGAATAAACGTGTAAAATGGAATCTTCACATCAGGAAAGAATGTCTTGTTGTTGAGATAGGCTCTCTTTCTTTCCTGATGAGAAGATTGCATTTTACATTGTTTATTCCTTTGGAATAATACTATGTTGTCTTCGAAATATATGTCGAAAGTAAAAGAATTTTAATAAAATCTGCGTTCAACTCCATTTATTTACTTATATATATATATATATATATATATATATATATATATATATATATATATATATATATATGTATATACTTCATTCATATATTATTATTATTATTATTATTATTATTATTATTATTATTATTATTATTATTATTATTATTATTATTATTATTATTACTACTACTACTATATATATATATATATATATATACATATATATATTGTCATTCATTCTTATTGCCATTGTTACTTCTCAGTGATCCTGTATAGGTTGATACATTGAGATAGCATGAGGGTTTGAATGGTTTTCAAAAGCATAGTTCACCATTTGTCTGCCCGGGGCATTTCCGCTTATTTGTTCAAACATTCATCTCTTTGTTTCAAGCACTCCTTTCATAATTTTCCTCTTCCTGTGGTGGTTGAAACAAAATGGATGTTTCTATCATACATGATGAATGTATGCCTGAAAAATATGTCCGGTATTTCACTTGTGATATACAGGATAGACAAATTTTTATATGTCGGCTGAGGAGAGGCGAATCACTTAAATCTATATTTAAACATTCATTTCTACATTTCTAGACTACAACGTTTGTAACGTTTTCGCTGTCAACATTTGATTTTGTAAACGTACACAACTCTGATCCTTCTCATTTCAATGCATTTGACGTTGTGCTCCAGCCCGTCATGGAGGCCCCATGGATGTCATCTCAAATTCAGTTTGGAAAAAAAAACTAAAATTAGAGGAACGCATTCTTCACACGGGGACACATATGATTATGCACCCCCACCCAGATAAAATAGAATAAGCTTTTCGTGCGTGATTTAAGGCATATTTAGCTGTTGTTTTTAGCACTCTGAATAAGGCATATAATTTAAGCATTTAATAAGCGAAAAATACGAAACTCTAGTAAGCAGTTTGGCTTATTATTTTGGAAACAGGATTCTATATGTCCTGTGGCTTTCGATTATTAACATTATCAAAAATGCGCAAATATAAAGGTTATTGACTCATTATTTATTGATTTATGATGAAAAGGAATTTCCTGTCAATCATTACTTTACAAAACTTCACCAATACACAAAGTATGACATCATTTCCAAAAATGATTAAAGAAATTAACAATTGGTAGCGAGCTGGAAGAAACGTTAGCACGCCGGGCGAAATGCCTAGCGGTATTTCGTCTGCCGTTACGTTCTGGGTTCAAATTCCGCAGAGGTCGACTTTGCCTTTCATTTTTCAGGGTCGATAAATTAAGTACCAGTTACGCACTGCGGTCGATGCAATCGACTTAATCCGTGTGTCTGTCCTTGTTTGTCCCTTCTGTGGGTAGTAAAGAAATAGAAATTTACAATTGGTACCAAACATAAAAGATCCGGAACAAGATCTGGAGTGTACGGGCTGTGAAGTAGATAGTTACCAGCATGGGATTTTGAGAAGCAGTATTTACTAGGGTGTAACAAGTAGTTTAGTAGGGTGTGTTTCAGTAGTCTGCTACAATTTGAAATTTAAAAAAAAATGTTGACAGATCATATTCTTAAGGGTGTACTAACGATATACTAAAATTAAAATGAACTATGGCATTTTTACTGTTTCTTATACAAAGTCTGGAATGCACCTCAGGTTTCTAAAATATACCGGTTGAGAGTCTATGAAAGAGACCCTACTGAGTCTAAGCAACGAGTTACACTAAAACATTATGACTATGAATGTTTGGAGAGAAGTGACTTTCCTCATTAATGCTAACACCTGCTGTACATTAACATTAATCTTTAGGAAATATATTATAAATAATGGTAAAAGCTAAAGTCATTCAAACAAATCTAGACTTGTAGAAGTAGTTGTAGTAGTGAACGCTAAATATTAGAAATACTTCTCTCTCTCTCTCTCTCTCTCTCTCTCTCTCTCTCTTTACAAGGCACAGACGGCAGGCGTGCAAACGATTCTGCCAGTTCACCACCTTAAGTCTGGGTCGCTATCATACATTTAAGTAGCGAATCTGTTCTTCTGCCGCTGTCTATGTACATGAAGTCAAAAGTTTTCACCCATTAAATAAGCTCATATGAATAATAATAATAATAATAATAATAATAATAATAATAATAATAATAATAATAATAATAATAATAATAATAATAATAATGATAATAATAATAATACAACTACTACTACTACTGCTACTACTACTGCTACTACTACTACTACTACTACTACTACTACTACTACTACTATAATAATAATAATAATAATAATAATGATGATTATTATTATTATTATTGAGTGAGAGAGCAGTTCATGCCATCAAAGTGACACTGAGGTAAAATATACGAAGCCCAATATACCCATCATGACTACCCATCTGATAAAGGTACACCAGGCACATGCATCACAACCATATGTGCGCGACATGGTGATCTCATATCAATATAAACAGCACATGACCTTGCAGGTGGGGCCCAGTTAGAATTTTCTTCAGGTTGAGTAGCCCATCCCGCTCAAAAGGTCCCTGAATAAGGGTTGTTTAAGGATGTTGAAAGAACCACCCATGTTTCCAGAGGTGAACTATTCAAACCCCAAAGAATCCCTCTCAACACATGGCTATGATGCTCCCCCACTACTTCTGCTCGTGATCAGAGATGCACATATCGTCAGCCACTAAGGGACATGCTCAACTGGTTAAGGTCAAACAACTGACAAGCAAATCTGTGGTATTGAGCAGAATATTTGCTGTAGCCCATCTTTTATACCAAGACAAAACAATGTACATGATAACACTTCCAATCAGTTAAGATCAGAAGCCATGAGAGCCACTGCCTGGTACTGCATCATATTATTATCATTATTATTATTATTATTATTATTATTAATATTATTGGAAGTGTTATAATGTACAATGTCGTCTTTCTAGTAAAAAATATACAGCAAATATTCCGTTCAATACCACAGATTTTCATGTCAGTTGTTTGATCATAACCAGTTGAGCATATCCCTTAGTCACTGAGGATATGTGCATCGCTGATCATGAGCAGATGTAGTGGGGGAGCATCATAGCCAGTGTTGAGTGGGATTCTTGGGGGTTTGGATAATTCTTCTTTGGAAACATGTGTGTTTCGTTCAACATCCTTAAACAACCCTTATTCAGGGGCCTTTTGAGCGGAATGGGTTACTCGACCAGAAGAAAATTCTAACTGGGCCCACCTGCAAGGTCATGCACTGCTTATCTTGATATGAGATCATCACGCCGTGCACATACTGTCCTGATGCATGTGCCGGGTGTACCCTTATCAGATGGGAAGTCATGATGGGTATACTGGGCTTCGTATATTTTACGCCAGTCTCACTTTAACGAGCATGCAATGGTGACGATGATGAGTAGGATGATTATGGTAGTGGTGGTGGTGGTGGTGGTGGTAGTGCTGGTGGTGGTGATATTGATGTTTGAACCTATAATGTTTATATTTGATAAGAATGCCCAAGCATTACAAGAGTTGGCATAATAAAAGGGATACGAAACGAGGGCATGTGCAGACATTCTCTCTCACGCATACAGAATCATATATTCACATGCAAACATGAACACATATATATTTATATATGCATATATATATATATATATATATAGATAGATAGATAAATAGATAGATAGATATATCGACAGATATATTGATACATAGATAGATATATGTATACATATATACATGCATATATATATACATACATATATATATATATATATATATATATACGTAATAATGAAGGGTGAAATTAATTAATTTGGAATAATTATCAATTACACCAAGTAGTCTTCGGCATGTAAAAGCCTCATTCGAGGAAAATTTAAGTAATACTAAGCAATAAAGGGTTTAGCAACGAATTGCCTTACCACATACCGAATTTAGAAATAGCAGTCAAAGAGTTATAGCTATTTCTTCTACTAAAAAGGGAGATCTCAGTAAAAACAGCAATTGGAAGGCAGACACAAACAGGTAAGAGAGAATGAATTGACGGCAATCTATCATACAATTTTAAGTTATCTACGGACGTACGTTTCGAAATCAAGTTTTTAGGAAAGCATAAGAATTAAATATTAAATAATTCTATCTCACCAAAACTTCTTTTCTCTTCAGCGTAGAATACTATAATCATAAATGATTATATATTGAATTTTGAGATACTAGAAGGCACCAACTCAACTCAGTATCAGAGCGAGCTAGAATCCGCAACTAGTATCACCAAATTCAATGTTTGAATGAAAAGATTGTGTCACCAGCCCCTTCCCACCCGCGATACTGAGTTGAGTTGGTGCCTTCTAGTATCTCAAAATTCAATATATAATCATTTATGATTATAATATTCTACGCTGAAGAGAAAAGAAGTTTTGGTGAGATAGAATTATTTAATATTTAATTCTTATGCTTTCCTGAAAACTTGATTTCGAAACGTACGTCCGTAGATAACTTAAAATTGTATGATAGATTGCCGTCAATTCATTCTCTCTTACCTGTTTGTGTCTGCCTTCCAATTGCTGTTTTTACTGAGATCTCCCTTTTTAGTAGAAGAAATAGCTATAACTCTTTGACTGCTATTTCTAAATTCGGTATGTGGTAAGGCAATTCGTTGCTAAACCCTTTATTGCTTAGTATTACTTAAATTTTCCTCGAATGAGGCTTTTACATGCCGAAGACTACTTGGTGTAATTGATAATTATTCCAAATTAATTAATTTCACCCTTCATTATTACGGATAACCATATTTTATCTCAGTAGATGACCACAGCATCTTGTTTTGGCTACACGCGGGTGGGAAGGGGCTGTTGACACAATCGTTTCATTCAAAATTGAATTCGGTGATACAGTTGCGGATTCTAGCTCGCTCTGATACTGAGTTGAGTTGGTGCCTTCTGGTATCTCAAAATTCAATATATAATCATTTATGATTATAGTATTCTACGCTGAAGAGAAAGAAGTTTCGGTAAGATAGAATTATTTAATATTTAATATTTAATTCTTATGCTTTCCTTAAAACTTGATTTCGAAACGTACGTCCGTGGATAACTAAAAAAATGTATGATAGATTGCAGTTAATTCATTCTCTCTTACCTGTTTGTGTCTGCCTTCCAATTGCTGTTTTTACTGAGATCTCCCTTTTTTAGTAGAAGAAATAGCTATAACTCTTTGACTGCTATTTCTAAATTCGGTATGTGGTAAGGCAATTCGTTGCTAAACCCTTTATTGCTTAGTATTACTTATATATATATATATATATATATATATATATACACATTTTTATACCTTTGAATATACTTTCTCTCTCTCTCACTATATGCATATATATATAATATATATATATATATATATATATATATATATATGTACACACAGCGTAAATGTATGTATGCATGGATCTATGTATGTATCTATCTACAAACTTTAATTTAGGCGTGAAGTAAAAACGTAAATTAAAACTGATTAAGATTTTAATAATCTGCAATAATCTTTGCAATAAAATTTAAAAAAGACAAATCGAAATGATGTTTTGCGCGCTGAAAAATCTCAAAGCAAATTATGGAGCCTCTCAGGAGACAAGTACAACTGCGCATAACTGCATATTGCAGCGAAGGTAAAATATAGAAGATCTGGATTTTGAAGAAATAAGAGAATGAATGGGAGTGGGGATAGAGAGCGAGACAGAGAGAGAGAGAGAGAGAGAGAGAATGAGATAGAGAACAGTAACGTAACAATGAAGTAGAGAGTGATGTTTTTTTTTTCATTTTGATTTGAAGAGATTTATAAATAATGTTGAAAGAGAAATAGAAAATGAAAGTAAGAAGGAAATTAAAGATTTTGTAAGCTAAATGGGATTCTATGGAAATAAATCGTACGGAGAAAAATAATCCAGAGAAATGGTGACTGAAACACAAGATATAAATTGATTTCTCCAAAGGGGCAGATATGGATGTGCGGTAGGAAGCGCGCTTCCCAACCATATGATCCTAGGTTCACTGCCACTGTGTGGCACCTTGGGCGAGTGTCTTCCTCTATAGCCCTGGGCCACCTAAACGCGCGCACACACACAGAACGTGTAGGTGACTATACAATACCTTTCTTCACCATGCTATGCACGTAGGCAATGCGAGAGTAGATTTTTAAGTATTATAAATCTTTGTTGTTATCGTATGTTGTTTGTAAATCACAAGGCACCGGGAGAAGTCTTGAGCATACACAACCTAATCCTAGTGAAGGAACCAGCAAAATGATGACCCCAATCGGATTAATCTTGGACATTATAAAACGCAATGAGTGTACCTTTGGTCACGATTGCAAGGATAGAAGTGTAACAAAACAGACGCAATGGGTGTGGGTGTCACTAACAAATGCTAAAGCAGACGACAGCGTTTAAAGGGTTTACTCCGAAGACCCTCTCTTACTCTTTTACTTTTTTACTTGTTTCAGTCATTTGTCTGTGGCCATGCTGGAGCACCGCCTTTATTCGAGCAAATCGAACCAAAACCTACTCTTTGTAAGCCTAATATTTATCCTATCTGTCTCTGTTGCCGAACCGCTAAGTTACGGGGACGTAAACACACCAGCATCGGTTGTCAAGCGATGTTGAGGGGACAAAGACAAACACACATACATATACAATATATACATATATATATATATATATATATATATATATATATATATCTTATGATAAAAGGCAGATTTTCTCTGCCTCCCAAACCGTTCGTTTTTTATACAATTGTACAATATAGAATTTCTTCAATTGTAATTTACCTATGGTTTTACAAGTAGATTCCATTGGGTCATGGCATGTAATTTTTTTTTCAATTTCGCCCCCAATTAAGCAAAAATTCGAGAAAACTCAATATTTTACGATTTCCCTCTTTCATTTCAAGTGCTTCACTCCTTCTATTACCACTACACTTTCTCCTCCTTTCTCTTTGCAAGTGTGCAACAATTAAAGTGAAAGTATTTATATATAAAAAAAAATACAGAGCAAGCAGAAACAAATAAATACATAACGATTTACTCCTCACACAATTTCTTCAATTGGAGTTTACCTATGATTTTCCAAGTACATCCATTCGGTCATGGCATATAAATTTCTTTCAATTTCACCCCAAATTATGCAAAAATTCGAGAATATTTTACGATTTCCCTCTCACTTCAAAGGCTTTACTCCGCCTATTACTCCCACTTCCTCTTTACACACATAGACACGCAAACATATACATATATGACAGTGTCAATTGTTGAAAGAAAATTGCAAGCTAAGGTGTGTATGTGTGTGTATGTGTGTGTGTGTGTGTGTGCGTGTATAACAGGGATGAGCCATTAATAGAGGTCATCCTTTTTGCTAGAGGAAGATCCGCTATGGTCTTATATGCTACACCACTGGTTTTCAATTCATATTAATCAAATTAATATTCAATTTTTCACTCTTATTATGTGTGTGTGTGTGTATTAGCAATTCGTATAAAATTGCATCAATGACTTGAACTTGAATAAGTGGTTTCACATAAACGTTGTTGTGTTGCATTTGTTAAATAATTGTAAACCGTAACCCTCCCCCTTTCGGAGAAGGGGCTTTGGTTATTGTTTCAAAATTGAATTGTGTCCCTGTTTGGGGAAATTGACAATATTTTCACCGTCTTTACGGAAGCATTTTTGTTAAAATGCCTTCGATAGAAGAATGTCCAAAAATGAATTTCGCTGCAGCCGTACACTTCTATACAAGAGGGAGGACAAGATCCAATTGATCGAAATTGCAAGAGACGGGCCTACAATTCCAGTCTGTTATATATTTTGAGTATTGTTATCACTAGCGATATCAAGATATAACTTTGTATTTTGTATTTTATGTGTAGATGTATATATATAGATGTACATGTACTATGTACACATATATACATGCATAATATATCTACCCATACACACACACACACACACACACACATACATAGGGGCAGGTGTGGCTGTGTGGTAACAAACTACGTTCGAAGATACTGTACTTGATATGGGTGGTAGTGCCTTGCCGGTCTATGGCCTACCTTCAACAAACCGGGAAGGCACAAACACTCTGTCTTCACATTTGCTGCGTGAGACATGTTTTAATGTTGACGAGCTTGCTGAGTACATAGCCGACAATGAGCCAAAGCTCCTTCCAGAACAGAAGTTCGCTTACAACTCTGTTGTTAATTCAGTCCGGGCCAAAGCTGGGAGGATTTTTTCCTGGACGCTCCTGGGGGCACTGGGAAAACTTTTGTCAACAAATTAATATTGACTGAGATTAGGCGAACACAAGGCATTGCCCTAGCTGTGGCATCATCTGGAATTGCGGCTACTTTTTTGCCAGGCGGCAGGACAGCTCACTCCACTTTCAAGCTTCCGCTTGACTTAGCGAGGACTGAGACACCAACTTGCAACATCAGTAACAGCTCCGATCAGGCAGAAGTCTTCAGACGATGCAAGCTTATCGTTTGGGATGAATGCACGATGGCCCACAGAGGTGCTCTTGAGGCACTAGATAGATCTCTCAGAGACATCAAACACTCTTCAGCTCCCATGGGAGGCATAACACTTTTTCTTTCAGGGGACTTCCAACAAACACTTCCCGTTATTCCCAAAGGGACTAGAGCTGATGCAGTAAGTGCGTGTCTTAAGTTATCCACATTGTGGCCACTGGTGAAGACTCTCAAACTTCACACCAATATGCGTGCTCATATGCGACGTAATATCACATCAGCAGCATTTTCTCACACACCCCTTGCACTTGGCGAAGGCAAAATACTAGGGGATGAAAATGGTAATATTGCCATCGATTCCATTTGTACCATTGTTAAAACACCTTCTGATCTCACAGATGCAGTGTTCCCAGATCTACAAGCAAATTATCAGAATATGGATTGGATTGGCCAAAGGGCTATTCTGGCCCCGAGGAATACAACTGTTCACCATATTAATGATGAAATGCTTAAACTCATTCCTGGGGATGTCTATGTATATAAGTCTATCGATACAACTCCTGACCCAGATGACGTCATCAACTATCCAATAGAGGTACTCAATTCCTTTGAGCCCCCCGGACTACCACCACACATTCTCAAACCTAAAGTTGGTGCCCCTATAATGCTCATTAGAAATTTGGTTCCCCCAAAACAATGCAATGGCACACGTTTGATCGATAAGTCCTTATCTCCCACCGTAAATTTATATCAATATTTGCCTGAATAATCATCATAATTCAGTGCAATCATTAACAGTACTTTCAAGCAATTCAGCCCCGAGCATCGGCGGGCAATTCTGCTAATATATATATATATATATATATATATATATATATATATATATATATATATATATATATATATATATATATATATATATATATATATATATATGAATAAATAAATGGAGTTTTACGCTGGTGTAATCAAATATTTTTACTTTCGACACATGTTTCGAAAATTCCACTGATACTATTCAAAAGAATAAATGGTATAAACAATGCAATCTTCTCCTCAGGAAATTGAAAAGAGCGAAACTTATCAATAAGACATTTTAGCAAAAAATGATGGATTTGTATAGCGATAAACAGAACGCTATTAATATTGTTTAAAAAAACGTTATATGATATAACGTCATAAGTAGCTAACAGAAAGAGTAGGGATACCAATAGTGAATGTTAAATATAAAGGAAATTAAAGTTTAAATTATATATAATGATAGAGACTACTTATATGCACTAAATGTATGTTTTTGCCAATGCTTACATCTCTCCTCTCTCTCTATAATTATATATATCTTTCTCCATCTCTCTCTATATGTATGTATATATATATATATATATATATATATATATATATATATATATATATATTATATATATATATATACATATATACATACATATATGGAGAGAGATAGAGAAAGATATACATAATTATAGAGAGAGAGGAGAGTGATACAGAGATAGTGAGAGAGAGAGAGAGAGAGAGACAGACAGACAGACAGATACTGATGAAATGAAAATATAATTTACGATAAAAATTTTGATGTTTATTTCGATTAAATGTAGGCGCAGGAGTGGCTGTGTGGTAAGTAGCTTGCTAACCAACCACATGGTTCCGGGTTCAGTCCCACTGCGTGGCATCTTGGGCAAGTGTCTTCTGCTATAGCCTCGGGCCGACCAAAGCCTTGTGAGTGGATTTGGTAGACGGAAACTGAAAAAAGCCTGTCGTATATATGTATATATATATATATATGTATGTGTGTGTCTGTGTTTGTCCCTCTAGCATTGCTTGACAACCGATGCTGGTGTGTTTACGTCCCCGTCACTTAGCGGTTCGGCAAAAGAGACCGATAGAATAAGTACTGGGCTTACACAGAATAAGTCCCGGGGTCGATTTGCTCGAATAAAGGTGGTGCTCCAGCATGGCCGCACTCAAATGACTGAAACAAGTGAAAGAGTAAAAGAGTAAAGAGTAAGAGTGTCTGTGTGGTAAGTAGCTTGCTTACGAACCGCATGGTTGCGGATTCAGTCCCACTACGTAGCACCTTGGGCAAGTGTCTTCTATTATAGCCTCCGAGGCTATAGTAGAAGACACTTGCCCAAGTTTTCAAATTGAAAACTCCACTACAATGGACGAAAACATGTAATATCAAATAAATATCTGTAAATATAAAACCATCGGAATTTCTGAGGACCTCATTTCTTCTAATACATATATATATATATATATATATATATATATATATATATACATATATATATATATATATATATATATATATATACATATATATATATATATATATATATATATATATATACATATATATAGATATATACATAAACACGTGTGCATACATATGTATACATATATATATATATATATGTATATGTACATATGTGTGCTTGTGTGTGTGTGAGTGTGCGGCTGTATAGACATAGATTCATTATTCTTTTATTCTTTTATCTTTTTACTTGTTTCAGTCATTTGACCACGGCCATGCTGGAATACCGCCTTTAGTCGAACAAATCGACTAGTACTTATTCTATCGGTCTCTTTCCGAACAGCTAAGTGATGGGGACATAAACACTCCAGCATAGGTTGTCAAGTGATTTGGGGGGACAAACACAGACACACAAAAATATACTCACACACACACATTCACATATTTATATACATACACGACGGGCGTCTTCCAGTTTCCGTGTACCAGATCCACTGACATGTCTTTGTTCGGCCCGAGGCTATAGTAGAAGGCACGTGCCCAAGGTGCCACGCAGCGGGACTTAAACCAGGACCATGTGGTTGGTAAGCAAGCTACTAACCACACAGCCACTCCTGCGCCTATAAATCAAGTCTGTGTATGTACATATATTTACTTGCTTGTAGACTTTTATTAATGGTTTACCCCATTATGTAGATGTAACGTTTTCTATTATAAATAAAATCTGTTGCATTTTTGACGATACGGGAATGCTAGAACATAATACCATATAAATTTCCCATCTCAGAAAACACAGGATTGTACATATACATATTTTTTGAATGATGCTTGAAACAAATTGGGTATAGAACTGATATGCGAGATAAAATAAAAATGTATGCATACACTTGACATGGTACTTTTACTCAAGACAAACGACAAAGGATGGTTTGTAATTTTAAGTACCTACGTACCTACGTATCTATGAATGACTGAATGAATTGTATTGCCAGACCAGACAAAGTGTGGGTGGCTTGTATAAGGAAAGATATATATTCCGACAACACATCATATCATAGACCACGTAAGAATATCTCTACAGTATTCACTCAGCGTATTAATCCTTATTACCTCAAACCAAAATATTCCATAGATTGTTCTCCTTGATGTAACTAAATAAATCTACTGTTTATGTATACATAGGAACTTTATGTGTGAATCTAGTCTGATCTTTCGATTCGTATATAACAGTGACTCACTGTCTTCAAGCTTATCCCTTTTGCTTTAAAATATTCGTTAAACACTAATGACATTTGTTTAACATTTGTTGAACTTAACTTATGTTGTTTTCTAATATATATTCTTACTATGAATCTATTTATATATTAGAGTGAGCAAAAAGAAAATTATTTTACACTCTAGGCACAAGGCCCGAAACTTTGGGGGAGGGGCAAGTCGATTAGATCGACCTCAGTATACAACTGGTACTTAATTTATCGACCCTGAAAGGATGAAAGGCAAAGTCGACCTCGACGTAATTTGAACTCAGAACGTAAAGACAGACGAAATACCTATTTCTTTACTATCTACAAGGGGCTAAACACAGAGGGGACGAACAAGGACAGACACACGGATTAAGTCGATTATATCGACCCCAGTGCGTAAATGGTATTTATTTAATCGACCCCGAAAGAATGAAAGGTAAAGTCGACCTCGGCGGAATTTGAGCTCAGAACGTAGCGGCAGACGAAATACGGCTACGCATTTCGCCCGGCGCGCTAACGATTCTACCAGCTCGCTGCCTTAAAGACAGACGAAATAGCGCCAAACATTTCACTCAGCGAGCTAACATTTCTTATATCTTTATTGCCCACACAAGTGGCTAAACATAGAGGGAACAAACAAGGACAGACAAACGGATTAAGTTGATTACATCGACTCCAATGCGTAACTGGTACTTAATTTATCGACCCCGAAAGGATGAAAAGCAAAGTCGATCTCGGCGTAATTTGAACTCAGAACGTAGCGGCAGACGAAATACCTATTTCCTTACTACCCATAAGGGGCTAAACACAGAGAGGACAAACAAGGACAGACAAACGGATTAAGTCCATTATATCGACCCCAGTGCGTAACTGGTACTTATTTAATCAACCCCAAAAGGATGAAAGGCAAAGTCGACCTCGGCGGAATTTGAACTCAGAACGTAGCAGTAGACGAAATATCGCTAAAACATTTCACCCGGCGTGCTAACGTTTCTGCCAGCTCGCGCCTTCTTAGCGAAAAGGAAATTAACAACAAAATGATGAATATTAGTTCGTAAATGGTATACATCTAAATTTTACTTACTTTAGTCATTCATTAACTGCAGTCATGCTGGTGCACACCCTGTAACATTTCAGTCGAACAAATCATATCAAGTACGTAAGTCATTCTTCGTCGACGTCTGGAATTATTCTACTGGTGTTATTTGATGAATCACAAACCAAATTCCGAACTGAGTCACGTTTGTCACATTACGTCGATTAATACGGTTCAAAAAGAATATATCCTTCTGAATTGAGTTCTACACAACATACTTATTCTAAAAAAGTCTATTTAACATGAAATTAAATGTTTTAGTTAAAGTTTTTGCGTCATATTGCATTCCTAATATGTCTTTTCCATGGTGCAATTGTTACACACGCACGCACGTGCACATGCACAAACATATGTATATATATTATAATGTATGCAGATATATATATATAATAGTTATACGATATAGTGTATATTTAAACACATGAAGAATCCACTTATAAGAATTCAACAAGCTAGAAAGAACAGCTAGGTTCTATAACCACAAAAGTTAGGGAAAAATTTCGACAGGAATGAAATGAAAATACAAAAACATTTTACCATCTAGTTTCCTGGACCAATTGGTTTCTGATTTTAGTGTAGCGAGTCAAGGAACTCGCCAGGTGCAATCTTCTTCAGCAGGATCACCTAAGGTTAAACGTATACACACGGGGGGAACAAAACTATTTGCTCCGTATTTATATACACGATGGGCTTCTTTTAGCTTTCCGTCTTCCGTATCCTCTCACAAGGCTTTGGTCGGCCGAGGTATACTAGAAGATACCTGTGAAGGCGCCACGTTGGGACGGTATTAGGTAACGCTGTTGTTGGTAAGCAAGCTGCTTGCCCCACAGACACTCCTGCGCCTCTGAGTACAGACACACAGACATACACACACACATACATATACACACATACACAACACACACACCACATATATATATATATATATTTATACAGAGATACATAGAGAGAGAGAAAGACAAACAGACAGATAGACTGATAGATGTATATATATATATATATGTGTGTATGTATGTGCATACATACATACATACATACATACATACATACATACATACATACATACATACATACATGCACGTCCTTGATATCCTTTTAACAATCAAATTAATTGAATCAGTGAAAAAGAAGCTCAAATTATGATATCGCTCATAGTAATTACTCGTATAAATACTAATCGCACATTACAAGCTAAGACTCAGCATCCACTTACTTCGAAAGTTATTTAATCAAATTAAAATCATGGCTAGTCCATTAACGCTGTAGTACACTTCCGTTATTTATTAGCAATATTCAAAATTTGGTCCACTAATTTGCATCCTGTGGCGTCGCTCTGTAGTTGTTCTTATTTTCTTTGTTAGTCTGCATTAAGAATAAGCGATAACTACGATGCTATAACATATCAATTATGCGTTTCTAAACTCTACATCGGTAGCGTAGTATATCTCAGAAGTAAAATATAAATGCATTGTTGTCTATGTTACTATTGCCTGCAAATATTGTGGAGCACTTAATAGATAATATTAAATCAAGGAAGCAACATATTTCGTCTTTATATGATGCATAATTTCGTGATGAAATATATAAATTGCGACCCATTTAATAAAGTTTATGTTTACATCTAAAACAGTAATGTTTTTTCGTTACATAAGAAATATAACTGATGCAGAATATTAATTCATTATATACATCTCATCACTTTACATATCATCATCACAAATAATAATGTTTGTTCGGTGTATGTGTGTGTGTGGGGGGGGGGGGCAGAGTAGAGGTTATCCGGTTATCTGGTTTCTGTGGCGTAGAGGTTTCTCATCTGGGCGGGACGCCTGCCCGCCGTAAGTGAGCTGCTAAATGCAGGAGGAAAGGATGAGAGAATGTTGTGGCGAATGAGTCAGAAGTTCGCCATTACCTTCTGCCGGAGCCGCATGAAGCTTAAGTGTTTCGCTCATAAACACATACATCACCCGGTCTGAGATTCGAACTCGTGATCCCTCGACCGCGAGTTCGGTACTGTAACCATGCACTAGGCCATGTTCTTCCAATTGAATATTTACTCCCTACACAAACATACACACAGACACATATATATGTTTGCATGTATATATATATATATATCATATATATATGTACATATATATATATATGTGTGTGTGTGTGTGTATGTACATATGTATGTGTGTGTATATATATGTACTTACATATATATTATATACCTATATATATATATATGTTTATGTATGTATATATTATATATATATCACACACACATACATATATATATATATATATATATATATATATACATCATCTGAGTAGTAAGGAATATTGTCTAGATGAAAATGAAGTACGCTTTGTAGTATGTGCAATTACTAGTGAATGTGTATGTGTGTGCATCTTAGTGTGTGCGTGAGTGTGTTTTGTGTGTGTGCCTGTCTCTCTGTGTGCGCGCGTGTGTGTGTGTATTTCTTAGGCCAGTATTAGGCTGATTAAGAAATGTTAAACCTCATCGTTGTTTATGTCCATCACAGGGCAATGCTTTTGCATATCTGTCTTCCTGTGTTTGTTGTTACTGGCAGTGTAATGGCTTGTCAAATATTCGAGATTACCAAGTGATAAATGAAAATTCTTGCCAAGAAAGTGTCAGAAAGGCAATTTACTAAAGTGCATTGGTTTATGAATTTATTTACTGGAAGTTCTTGAATTTGTTACATATTTTTCTACTTGTCATTATATTAGTTGTTGATCATGATGTTTGAACTGTTGTTTCCATTCTAAATATAATGTCCCTGATAAATATCTTTGAGAAAAGAACCACTGAATTTGACCAGCCTTTTAATTATTCTATACTAGTACATAATACGACATTGAATATATCAGAGTTTTAGTTATGTACTATGATGAGTTTTCCCAGAAACTGCTGTGCAATTTCTAGTATCTGAATTGTCACCTTCGAGGTTTCATTTTTGTTGAGTATGTGGAATTAAATGTAGGATATGTAACCATAATGGCTTGTTATTAGCATTTTAAAACTAGTAGCGGTTTTTTTTATTAGCATAACACATAATACTCCCGAGTATTTAAGTAAATAAATCGTTTAAGGATGTTTATCCTAATGAAACGGATGTTGACCATAATTAAAGCACCAACTATATGTGAAATTTATACATTACCATGTTTATTCACAAAACGAACATATTACAGCAATCTTGTTTGTCCCAAGTATCTGAGTAATACTTTATTACTGCGTTATGACGTTACCATAATAACGTTAGGCGATGCTTAGAACTAAAGTGTCATTTTAGTTCAGATATCATATCCTGCTTTAGTGCATGTTATAGATACATCTCCACACACACACACCACAAATAACTCACTGCCCTCTGCTCGATTCGTTTCATCATCTTTTTTTATAACAACCACAAACCGGATGTTTCTATGCTCCTCCAACAATAGGGAGCAGTCGCTATATTTCATTTCGTAACGGCTACATATGCTGAGCGCAAGGTTACATTATCCGACTTTTACCTAACACTCAGCTGAACCCCTAGTGCGAAACCGATTAGTAAAATCAACTCTAATGGATATATACTCTCTACACTTCGATTAATATATACACATATACGTGCATGTGCATATATACAGGCGTAGGAGTGGCTTACATGGTTCCAGGTTCAGTCCCACTGTGTGGCACCATGGGCAAGTGCCTTCTACTATAGCTTCGGGCCGACAAAAGACTTATGAGTGGATTTGGTAGACGGAAACTGAAAGAAGCCCGTCGTATATATGTATATGTACATACATACATATGTATATATATGTATATATATATATGTGTGTGTGTGTGTGTGCATGTGTGTGTGTGCGTGCGTGTATGTGTGTGTATATGTTTGTATGTCTGTGTTTGTCTCCCTACCAACATCGCTTGACAACCAGTGTTGGTGTGTTTACGTCCCCGTCACCTAGCGGTTCGGCAAAAGAGACCGATAGAATAAGTGCAAGGCTTGTAAAAATATAAGTCCTGGGGTCGATTTCTTTGACTAAAGGCGGTGCTCGAGCATGGAAATGACTGAAATGACTGAAACAAGTAAATGAATAAAAGAGAGTAAAGAGTATATGTCTGTACGTATGTATTTATGTATGCATGTGTGTGTGCGGGTGAGAGAGAGAAAGAGAGAGAGAAATAGAATAAAAGATTCTATCATGAATTTCATTAGCTTACATCTGTTTCTGCTATAATATTATAAACATTAATACTTCAGTGGTTCTGTATTACCTTATAGCCTCTTCAGATGTCTGATGTACAAGCAACAACGGCCGACTTAATACGAGCGGTCTCTCGGAACAACCAGACTCTAAGAGCAGAGTTTTCTGGAAAAGCATAAGGAGAAATTTCACAGTTACAAACAAGACTTAGAGTGCAGAGGTCTTAGAAAGAAACATGGTAATAAGTGAAGTTTTATCCATTATTCCCAGGTGGATCTTGCACTAAATTTTCCATCATGTGTTTTGCTTTTAAAAACAATTGTAAAGTGGTTGGGGTTGATGTGGTAGCAATTTTATGCATGCTGCTTGTCCATGTGATGGCTTTGTTATTTGCAGAAACTGAAGTATGAAAACGTGTGTATAAGTGATGAATGAGGCAGTGAGTAAATATTATTAGATTTGCTCGGAGAATCCTTGTTGTATTAGAAAATGTGTTGTGAAAATAACTCCATATGTTGCGCTGTGGATAAATCTAATAAACTTAGGCTTGAAAATTATATGGGACATTATGGTGCATGGATACAAAAGAACCGTTGCTGCGTCGGTAAAAGAAACTGTGTCGGGTATATTGTAGAAAAGAAACTTGATGGAACGTGGATGCTGAGCGTCTATGTCTCTAAGTTATTTATTTATCTGGAATAAGTGACAGAAAGAGTATCGGGTAATTTTCCTGACGAGTGAATTAGCTAACATCTTGGACAATGACCGCCTTCATAGAAAAGTTGACAGGAGAGTTATAAACGACCTATTGTCTTTCATTTATTCTTTTTTACTATCAACTTTATGCTGACGAAAAAATAATTCTGAAATGTTAGATATTCTATATCGCATGGTAATTTCACATACACCTCCAGAATATAAAAATGTATGTATTTTGTAAACCAGTGAATGAACCATTAATGACTTATTAATTATATTGTTGTAAATGCTGAGTCGACAGAACGATCGGTTTAACTAGTTTATATTTATGCAAAACGCTGTTAATTTAGAAAATTTTACTGGAGCTGAACGCTTTAGATTAAATGCTAAATTTAGGATGAATTTTAACTCCAAAACAATTCCGATATTACTTGAAGAAATTGAGATAGTGTTTCTGTAAAATACAAAAACGGTACAATATCCCGTTTCTTTTCCCTGACATTTAAGAAATAACGCCAAAAGCCTCTTATAAAAGATTTATGGAACCAAGGCAACATACTGGCATACAAACACTTAATATGTAAATATCAGTCATTTCCAAAAACACATTAGAAATTGTGTATGCGTATGGGTGTGTGATGATGTGAATATTGTTATATGTATGTCTTTATGAATTTGTGTTTGTGAGCAGGTCAGTGTGTTTTTGGTGAGATTTTGTGTATATGTGTTAGTGTATTTATATACATTTAGGACTGTGTGTTTGTGTGTCAGTGTGTTAATTGTTGTGCATATGTGTGTACATCGGTAAGTGTATTTATATTTATTAATGTGTATGTGTTTGTGTGCGTCAACATTTTTATTGGTGTTAGCATATATACATGTATAAATATGTGTGAGCGTATTTATATGTATTTACGAAGAAGCGTTGACAAGTTGCTGTTTTGAAGGCTATTGCGAAGGACGATACACATTTACAGGGCTTTGAAAAACTGAAGGACCACGGCGAAAATTGTAGTGTGAATCTGACAGAAATGCATTGAGTAAAATAATGATCAACTGATCCTCCTGTATTTTCTTTTACCCAAAGCGAGGAACCATTTAACACGCCCACGTGCCGGAATATTTGTTGGTGTATGTGTATATGTCATTGTGTGTGTGAGTATATTCGTGTGTACACCTGTGTGTGCGTGCGTGTGTGAGAGGGTCTGTAAAGGCAGGCGCGAGTGTAATATTAACTGTTGTAACATACGTAAGGCAAATAACAGTATTTCACTGAAATTGTGTTTCATATGTAGTATTAAGTTTGTGCAGATAAATGGGATTTTGTATACCAGACGCAAGTCGCTAACGTTTGTAAAACGCAGTGAAGATTATACACTCAGAGTTAAGCTGAAAATGAGAACGTAATAAATAAATGAATATAGATAGATAGATAAATAAATAAAGACAACATTTCAAATCTTCCAAGTTATTAATTTAACAATGAGTATATTTTTGACAGAAACGACATCACGAGTTTTCTTCGATTCTCGTCTCAAAAGAACGATCTCATATACAATTATTCCTCGTCGGCAAAGCACAACTAACACCACACACCACACACCACACACACCACACACAACACACACACACACACACACACACACACACACAAACACAAGCACGTACGCACACGCAAATACTGAGAGCATGCACGCATAGATACACACATACACACACACACATATATATATAAGAGAAGCAATACTTTATTCAAACAATACTTAATTGAAACAAAAGTGTAGCCACCATACTCCCTCAGATACAGAGACAGAGATGCAGATCCTATTCATTCGATGTATACATAACTAAAGACGTTAGACAAGCGGTCATGTCTATTATTGCCATTATAAATATAATCCATCGTCGTAAAAGTATGACTGTCACATAGACATACGCATACACACACGCATACACACACGCATACACACAATCACATGCACAAAACATATACACATAAATACACGAGAAATTATCTTTAATAAATAGCTGTTAGTTTTTACTAATTATTTATTCACTTTAGTATTAATTTCGAATTTTGACACGAGGCCAGCAATTTGACAAGGTAAGTCGATTATTTCAACCCCAGTGTTCAAATAGCTCTTATTTCATTGATTCCGGGTGGATGAATCGTAGTTATTGTTGGTGTTGTTGTACCTCTTCTTACAATCAGGACTCACGACATTAGCCACAAAAAATAATCTCTAATTCGAGCCTACTCTAAGCTACTGAGAATGCATGCGGCAACTTGAAGATCCACCCACCATACCAGATAGACTGGCGATTGCGCGGGCGCAAAAGTTAGGTTGTTATCCTCATTCCATAAACGATTGCTTTTAACGGGTGGAGCGCTGAACCATCCTGGGATACAGAGGATTCGCAATCTAGACTAGGGTCTGAAAGTTTACCACACCATAGTGGGTTACACCATGGTTCCTCTGCTTTGTGGCAGAAGTAGGAAGAAAGAGTGAGAGAAAGTTGTGGTGAAAGAGTACAGCGGGTTTCACCCCAGTCCCGGAGCCTCGTGGAATTTAGGTGTTTTAGTCTGGCAATCGAAACCGCGTTCTCACGACCACGTATCCGCTTCCCTAACCACTGGGCCATTGCGACTCCACCGGTGTTGTTGTGGAACAGTGTTATGCTAATGTGGCTGCTGCTGTTGTTGTTGTTTTTGGTGGTGATTTTTCTTTTGATGACGCTCTTGTTATTGTTGGCGTTGTGGATTATGTTGTTCGTTTCGGTTGTTGCAGCAGTTGTTCCTATTTTTTATTTGCAGGTCAATCCTGACTAGGTTATTTCGTGTTCAAATGTACTTCATCCATGCCCACCCCCCATCTAGTCCCCAATTACCAATGACTACATCATTCCATGCGTTCTTGCTTTTAATAATATAAAAGCGAAATATGATTTGAAGGAGATATTGCTGCTATTCTAGCAGGTTGTGTGGTCAGAAAATCCTTCCACTTACACCAAGTATCGTATGTTGTAAGGGTGGAGACATCTACTTTTACAATTCCCAAGAGAACTCAAGACGTAAGAAAAACCCAGTGCGATATAGAGTGTTAGTGCATTCGTCACATGGCTGCAAAAAAAAAAACAAAAAAAAATTATAACAAAAACTAAAAACAATCGGTTTCCTTTATTCATAATCAAACGAGGCTATTTTTATTTATTTCTTAATATTTATAATATTTATGTACTACTATTTATTGATAATTAATAATATTTATTATTATTATTATTATTATTATTATTATTATTATTATTATTATTATTATTATTATCATTATTATTAATGTGGCAAGCTAGCAGAATCGTTAGCCGGGCGAAATTATTAGCGCTTATCGCCGCCTCGAGTTCAATTTCCGCAAGGTCGATTTTGCCAAACTAAATACTTACGCACTAGGGTCCATATATCAACTCTTCACCTCCCTCAAAATTTGAGGCTTTGTACCTATAGTAGAAAGGATTATTATATTACTATTACTATTCATTATATTATTATTAATTATTCCCTATTATTTTATTATTATTATCATATTATTATATTATTATTATTATTATTATTATTATTATTATTATTATTATTAATCATCATAATTTTATTATATTATTATCAATGTGCAAGCAAGCAGAAACGTTAGCCGGGCGAAATACTAAGAGGCATTTCGCCCGCCTTGGGTTCAAACTCTGCAAAGGTCGGACTTTGCCTTTCATTCTTTTGTGGTGGATGGAATAAGTACCAGTTGTGCACCGAGGTCGATGTAATCGACTAATCCCCTCCGACCATATTTCGGGCTTTCTGCGCATAGTACAAAAGGATTATTACTATTATTATTATTCTTCAAGGCGGTGAGCTGGCGGAATCGTTAGCATGCTGGATGAAATGCTTAGCAGTATTTTGCACGTCGTTACGTCCTGAGTTCAAATGTCACCGGTTTCAGCTTCACGATCCTTTCTTTCGGGGTCGATAAAATATGTCGATGTTATAGACCAGTGCCCTCCCCTGATATTTCAGGCGTTCTGGATTATTATTATTATTATTATTATTATTTATTTTATTATTATTATTATTATTATCATCATTATTATTATTATATCACTTTATCACAGGTTTTTGCTGGAGCTCCTGGAGCATTGCATGCGTAGCGCTCTTACTACCTGCATCCTACGGTGCCATGTTATCCTTCTTTTCAGCTATCTAATACTTTCCAAGAGGCAACCTTTTGTAACAGTTCTTCTAGGCACTCTATTCCAATTTCCTTATATTCCTCGTGATGCCTTCTGATACTGTTCCCAAGGACCCACAATAATTGGCACATCTTCACCTGATTAATTTTCTATAGCCAAACTATTTCGTACTGAAGACGATTGTATCTATCTTTCTTTTCGCCTTCCTACTTGACTCTTCGTGGGGTCGGAGGGACATGCAACGTCAACTATATAGCATATATATGTTGTGGATGCACATCGCCTAGTGGTTAGAGCACGAACTCGCGGTCGAGGGATCGCGGTTTCGAATCTCAGACTGGGCGATGTGTGTGTTTATGAGCGAAACACCTAAGCTCCACGAGGCTCCGGTAGAAGTTAATGGCGAACTTCTGTTGACTCTTTCGCCACAACTTTCTCTCACTCTTTCCTCCTGCATCTTGCAGCTCACCTGCGACTGACCGGCGTCCCGTCCAGGTGGGGAACCTATACACCAAGGAAACTGGAAAACCGGCCCTTAAGAGCCAGGCATGGCTCGAAAAGGAACAAACAACAACAACATATATTGTGCACCAGTTCCGGTCTATTTTGCTCTACCACCTGATCTGTTTGGATATTGCTGTTGTTGTTTTTGTTGTCGTTATTATTATTTCGCTAGTGCATTCTAATTTAGCGGTATTTTATCTTGATATCTGGCGACAGCGAGTCTCCGTCAAAATCTCAACAATCTGCCTCGGAATTCTTACTTTTCTGCACACGTCAACAATGCATGTTTCAAAACCCAATTCATTTGAGTCTTTTAAGCAGAATTTTGGGCGTTCTGCCAAGCGGACTAATTAATTACGAGAGGAATAGTTGTTGGCTTAGTGTTTCGCATTCTGCTGAGTTCTCTGGCCAGATCCTGGTATATATAATTGTTTTTTTTTTCACTTTCTTTTGCATCGATTCTACCTTTAAAACCTTCCTTAATAATTAGTTATTAAAAGCTGGGCTGATTATAAGTTTATAACAGAAAATATGTGTGTATTGACAATTCGTTTATATGCATTTATAAAAACACACAGAATACACACACACACACATATGTGTGGTTTGCGTGTGTGCGCGTGTTTTGTGTCTATAATTGCATGTAAACAAATTGTCGACAAACACTTTATTGACGCAATGTACATATGTATATGTGTTTGTGTGTGAGTGTTGTGTGTGTTGTGTGTGTGTGTGTGCGTATTTCGCAACCACACAGTTCCATTTCAATCCGATCCGACTCCATGGCATCTCGGGTACGTATCTTCTAGTATAACCCATGGGACAGCCAAAGCCTTGCGAGTGGATTTGGCAGAAGGAAACTGAAGAAACTCGTCGTATATATAAGGACACCCTGCAGTCATGAATAACCACGGGATTGCACCTAGAAACCTGCGATAAAGAGAAATGATCATAATATAATAATAATAATAATAATAATGATAATATATTGAAATAATATAATAATAATAATATGATATAATAATAATGATAATAATAATAATAATAATAATAATAATAATATAATAATAATAATAATAAATAATAATAATAATAAATGATAATAATAATAATGATAATAATAATAATGATAATAATATAATAATAATAATAATAAGAATAATAATAATAATAATAATAATATAATAATAATAGATGGGCTACAACAAATATTCTGCTCAATACCACAGATTTGCTTGTCAGTTGTTTGACTTTAACCAGTTGAGCATGTCCCTTATTAGCTGACTATATGTGCATCTCTGATCACGAGCAGAAGTAGTGGGGAGCTCATAGCCGTGTGTTGAAAGGAATTCTTGGAGGTCTGGATAATTCACCTTTGGAAACATGGGTAGTTCGTTCAACATCCTTAAACAATCCTTATTCAGGGACCTCTTGAGCAGGATGGGCTACTTGACCAAAAGAAAATTCTAACTGGGCCCCACCTACAAGATCATGCACTGTTTCACCTTGATATGAGATCACCATGTTGCGCACATATGGTTGTGATGCATGTGCCATAGTGTACCCTTATCAGACGGGTAGTCATGATAGGTATACTGGACTTCGTATATTTTACCCCAGTGCCACTTGATGGCATGCACTTCGCTCTCACTCAATAATAATAATATTAATAATAATAATAATAACAGCCTGTGTATGTGTGTGCGTGCGTGTGCATGTGCGATGGTGTGTGTGAGCATGTGTGGCATGATTTTGTGCCTGTGTACAGACACAACCAGAAAACCATGCACGCACATACCATTGCACATACACTCGTACACACGCACACCGCTTTACAAACCGGCGTTGGTACGTTTACGTTCCTGTAACTAAGTTGTTGGGCAAAAGAAACCGACAGGATGCGTACTAAGCTTAGAGGTAAGTCCTGGGGTGGATTTTTTGTGACTAAGATCCCTGAAAAGGCACTCCAAAATGGCCGCTGTTAAATGAGTGAAGGAAGTAAATGAATATATACGTATATCGAAAGTTCTCCCCGAGGCACAAATCCAGGGCAAGGTTGTTTATGGATGACCAGCAGTCAGCAGTGCGTACCAGCCTCTCCTCTCCTCGCCACATGTTATTCAAAGGAAAGGCAAAGACAGATATATCTTGGCATCAGTGACATCGCAACTCATTGCTACAGCTGAGTGAACTGGAGCAACGTGACATAAAGTGTCTTGCTCAAGACCAAAACACATAGCCCGGTTTGGGAATCGAACTCAGAATCTCATCATTGTAAGCCCGACGCCTTAACCATGAGCTATGCGCCTACACTTGCTTATATATCACACAAATATGCATACACACACGTGTGGCTATGTATGTATATTGTACACATGTGTATCAACTTATAATTATAAACGCGTATATACATATATGTGTGAGTGTTTATATATGTATGTGTAAGCATAAATGCATTCATATAGACACAAACACACACGCGCACACACACACACACACGCACACATTGTCTGTCTGTCTGTCTGTCTCCCTCTCTCTCATTCCGCTCTCGCTTGTCGCACTCACACATACACACGCAGACGATAAAAATTTTTTTAGGAATTTCGTCAGACAAATAAAACGCTATAAAATATGCTTCCGAAAGTTTCAAGTAAATATCTATGTACGCAAACACACCACACACACACACACACACACACACACACACACATATACACACATAACACACACACATATATCATAGGTGTGTGTGAGACAGAGAAAGAGAGTGATTGTGAGAGTGTGTGTTTGTTTGTGTGTGTGTGTGCTTAGAATTTTGTACTTTATCGGTAAAAGTTGTTACTTGTAAAAATTCATATATTTTCAATCTTCGTCTTACAAATGCATACCATTGTTGAGTAGTGGTGCCAAGGTAAAGATTTCATGCACTATGTCTTTAAACTGCTTATCACTTTCCTTAGATACATGCAAACTCACACACACACACACACAATCACAATCACACAGACAGACACTCACATACACACATACAGAGGTTTTCAAACCGCTTATCACTTTCTTTAGATACACGTATACGCACACAAACACAGACAGCATAAATAGTTAAAATTCTTTAAGACGATACCAATGCTATAGTAAGAACTATCGACAACATAAAGTTATATACATAGAAAACATAATGGATTTGGTGCTAAAAGAAACTCTATTGTACATTACGAATCTTATTCAGCTTATTTTGATTTTTTTTTTCTTTTGAGTTGCATTATTGTTCCATTTTCTCTTTATAATCTCCAAGCTAAAATTATATATGAGTTATCCCCCGTGAAATCTATACAATCGTATAGAGTATCGTCCCTTCACAATAGCTGTGTTGCTTCAATCTAGTAACGCACCACCGTTACTACGATGGTGTTTTCCTAATTGCTTGTGTGTGAGATCGTTTGCTTGCTTTAAACATTTTCTAGTCTTTTAAGAAAGTAAACCTGTTGTTTATATGTTTGACCTTAAAATCCTATTCGTTAAAATTATTCAAATCGACGAATTAGCGTAAATATTTCGGGAATAACAAAATGAATAAATGACTAATAATATTTTCTGATTATTAGTAAGTACAAGAGGCACTAATGGTTATATTCTAGTAGTAGTAGTACCTTCACAGAGAACAATAATCTTCATCTTAAACCGAAATTATCCCGCAAACGCATAGCTCTGTGTAAATAATAAGAATATTTTTGTAGAATATATTTGCTTATAATCTTTTCTACTCTAGGCACAAGGCCCGAAATTTGGGAGAGGAAGCCAGTCAATATCTATTGTCTTAGCAGCGCTGTATCTGTAGTAAGTACAAATATATGAGAAGACATTCTTTACGAATCCAAACCGACATTAAAACGGTTACGGCGGGTATCATTTTCTATGCACATGAAGCAGATGCCGCTATACACTGACGCGATCCAGTTTCTGAAAGAAAAACGTAATAGCAGCCGCCTAGGTACATCGACTGTATGTGAAGCTTTGGATTGCCCAATAGATTAAAAGCCCCAGTGAAACTATTTACATCATCTGTCCTCTCCATTATAACAACTGTATACTCGAATATGCATGTCTGTCCTTTACTGAATGCCTATTCCTTATCCAGCTCAGCACAGTTAATTCTAAGTTGAAGTCACTTACTTTAATTCACTTTTTGTCCTGGACATACTCGATGTGACGAATGTATAATCTGGAGCAGCAGTCAATGTCTTTTTATGTACTATTTTCATGTGAGAGGCTTTATGCATCTGCGACCAACGCTGCCTCCTGTACCAAAATTCAGCAATTTTCACTTTCCAATTCTGTATATTACATTTACGAATAGCTCTACATTTTACACAGTTGCACTTATGTGTCGCTTTTCTTCCCCTGAAGCGGGTTATGTACCAGAATGCTATTATGTACTTTGTTGATCATTAATTTGTGGTTTATGCAAACTTTACCTAATCATAGTATATGCCTGTTCATGTAGTTATACTCTAAGTCTATCTTTTTAAAATGAAAATCAGCTACTTGCGATTATGTCTATATACGGCGGAGGATTTTGTTAATGGTTGTACTTGTTTTTATTTACCTGGATAAATATCTATTTATAATACTTTTCTACTCTAGGTAAAAGGCACAAAATTTATTAGGAGTGGGCCATTTGATTGGATCGATCCCAGTATGCAACATGTACTTAATTAATCCACCCGAAAAGGATGAAAGGCAAACTCGGTCTCAGCGGAAATTGAACTCAGAACATACTTTTCTACTCTAGCACAAGGTCCGAAAATTTAGGGGAGGAGCCAGTCGATTAGATCGACCCCAGTATACAACTGGTATTTAATTTATTGACCCTGAAAGGATGAAAGGCAATTTGAACTGATAACGTAAAGAGAACGAAATACGGCTAAGCATTTCGCCCGGCGTGCTAACGATTCTGCCAGATGTATAATCTTTCTACTCTAGGCACAAGGCCCGAATTCTTTGCGGAGGGGACCAGTCGATTAGATCGACCCCAGTACGCAACTGGTAATTACTTTATCGACCCCGAAAGAATGAAAGGCAAAGTTGACCTCGGCAGAATTTGAACTCAGAACGTAGTGGCACAAGAAATATCTATTTCGTTACTACCCACAAGGGGCTAAACACAAAGAAGACAAACAAGGACAAACAAACAGATTAAGTCGATTATATCGACCCCATTGCGTAACTGGTACTTATTTAATCGACCTCGAAAGGATGAAAGGCAAAGCCGACCTCGGCGGAATTTGAACTCAGAACGTTCAGGCAGCGAGCTGACAGAATCGTTAGCACGGCGGACGAAATGCTTAGCGGTATTTTGTCTGCCGCTACGTTCTGAGTTCAAATTCCAACGAGGTCGACTTTGCCCTTCATTCTTTCGGAGTCGATTAAAAAAGTACCAGTTACGCACTAGGGTCGATATAATCGACTTAATCCGTTTGTCTGTCCTTGTTTGTCTCTTCTATGTGTAGCCCCTTGTGGGCAGTAAAGAAATAGGTATTTTGTCTGTCTTTACATTCTGAATTCAAATTCCGTCGAGGTCAACTTTGCCTTTCATCGTTGACAAAGTAATTACCAGTTGCGTACTGGAGTCGATCTAATCGAATGGCCCCCTCCCCCAAAATTTCGGGCCTAGTACCTAGAGTTGTTGTTGGGACTCCATCGGTTACGATCAACGAAACAGCCTGCTCGTGAAATTAACGTGCAAGTGGCTGAGCACTCCACAGACAGTTGTTCTCCACAACGTAGTTCTTGAGAGATTCAGTGGGACAAGGCTGGCTCTTTAAAATACAGGTACAACAGAAACAAGAAGAGTGAGAGAAAGTTGTGGTGAGAGTACAGCAGGGTTCGTCACCAACCCCTGCTGGAGGCTTGTGGAGCTTTAGGCATTTTCGCTCAATAAACAATCACAATGCCCTGTCTGGGAATCGAAACCTCCGATCCTACACCCGCGAGTGCGCTGTCCTAACCACTGGGTCATTGCGCTTCCACAGTGCCTGGAGTAGAAAATAATATTTATGTAATTTGTAAAGCGGTGGGCTTGGAAAAATCGTTACCACGCCGCGAAAATGCTACGCGGCATGTTGTACGTCTTCACGTATTCGGTACAAATGCCACCGAGGCCTGCCTTATCTTTTGGCGTCCATAATATAATAGATACTAGTTGAAATCTGGGTGACCATGTAATCAACTTATCTCAATCTCACGAAATTACTGACCATGTACCAAAATTTGGAACCAGTATTACATATTAACCGTCACCATTTTCCTGGCATTTGGGACTTTTATTCTGTCTGTCTGTCCCACTTCATCTTTTCTCCGGCTTTTACGCTTCTTCCTTGTACCACAATTTTGAGACATTAGAGAAGAATATTAACGCAAAATACTCTCGCATGAAGTGATGACACGTAAGAAAAACACATCAAACTATGTTGTTTGCTATAACTATATGAATGCCGTGGCTACTGCTGCTGTTTCTAACACTACTCGTAATTGAACTACTGCTGCTGATGATGGTGATGATGATAACGTTCATGATGATGATGATGATGATAACGATGACGACGCGATGTGATTTCTGCCCAGTGCAGTAAATGTCAAATTATACATATACGTACATCTCTATCTCCTTTTATATTCGGATTTGTTCATAAAATGACGATAACGATGATGATGATGATGATGATGATGATGATGGTGATGATGATGATGATGATGATGATGATTGTTGTTGTTGTTGTTGTTGTTGTGGTGGTGGTGGTGGTGGTGGTGGGGGTGATGATGATGATGATGTTTACGACAACAACGATGATAATTATTGTTGAAAACTATTAATTCTGGTTCTTTGAATATAGCCATTTCAGATGATGTACGCGTAGTTTTAAATTGTTTTCGGTTTCTTTTTCGTTTTCTTTTCTTTTTATAGAAAAATTAATCCAATTTTCTGAAGCTAGCATAGTTTATTTTTACGGAAGCCTTAAAAAGTATGTTGCCATCAACAAAATTCGAACATGGAAACTACAATTGTTACAGCTATTCAATGTATTCTTTTCTTTATGGCAAATGCCTTTGTTTATTGTTTCTAAAATATAAAAGATCGTAGTGAAATATATATTGTAATTTAACGCAATTAAGTACATTTGGTAAACAATTCGAGATAATAAATGACCGCTTGAATGCATTATGAGGACCTAAATTAGAATAACGAAATGAAAGTTTGGGATTTACATAAATTTTTGCGTATAGCATTACAAGCACAGCATACATAATGCAATATGTAATCGATCGGGAAGGTGTATTTTGCATGAAGACCAGCATTTCCACACGTACAAATTGGTCATTGGGTAACAGTTAAAACCATGAGACTATGCAGAGCGGCTTAATTTCGCACGTCAGATGGAAGTGATTTTTGAGGCAAATGACAACCTCATTGTGTTAATGAGTGATGAAGCTCATTTTCATCTCAATGGCATGGTGAAATAACAGAACTATCGTTATTGGGCTCGTGAATATCCGAGAGAAATACACGAATGACCACTGCACAGCCCTAAGTGAGGGTTTGATCTACTGTTGCAGAAGCGGCTGTTATTGGTCCTTACATTTTGAAGACAATAATGGAAATTCTGTTACAGTGGACTCCGAGCGGTACAGCGAGATGATAAATGACTTCTTTCTGTCTGAATTACAATTAAAATGTACGCCTCTTTCACGTATGTGGTTTCAGCAGGATGGAGCGACGGCACACACCACCAGAGCATCAATGGACGTTCTTCGCCTTCTCTTTGGTGACCACCTGATTTCCAGACTTTCTGACATTCCTTGGCCCACTCCGTCCCCTGATTTGTCCATGTATGATTATTTCGTGTGGCGAAACCTCAAGGCACGTGTGTATGCGCATAAGCCCCATACATAGGACTATTTGAAGGAAGCAATTCGTGAGGAAGTCGCCCATATCGACAGAGCAATCCTGGAGAGAGTGGAAGCCAACTTCAAAGAACGCCTTCAGAAATGCATGAATAGAAACGGACACCACATGATGGATGTTGTTTTCAAACACTGAATTCTTAAAAATGCTAATTTAATAGGAACACAATGATGTCAAAAGATTTTCTTTGCAGAATGTGTAATAGTGATACAAGAATGCACTAATATTTACTGGAAATAGCAGTCGATAATATACGACAAAAATATTTATAAATATATATAAAACAGTGTATTTGGCTTTAGAATAACCCTCTTTAGCCCTTAATTATATGATATATATATATATAATATATATATACACACGCATATATACATATATATATATATGGATATATATACACGCATATATAATATATATATATATATATATATATATATATATATACGTATGTGTGTCTGTACTATTTATATATATATATATATATATATACATATATATTAAGAAATGCATATATATATATATATATTATAGAGAGAGAGAGAGAGAGACACGGACATACATAAACGCACAGGCGTGCGCGTGTGTACGTGTCTGTGTGTATGTGTATATATATATATATATATATATATATATATATATATAATCTGTATTTTGGTATCTGACACATGCCACTACTTGCCAGCTGGTATTGTTTTGTTTGCGTCCCGTAACTTTGAGATTTGGAAAAGATTATGACAGAATAACTATTAGACTTTAAAAAATATATATACTTCAATCAATTTGTTCGAATAAATCCTTTAAGGCCTTGCCCCATCATGGCCGCAGCCTAATGAGTGAGACAAGTAACAGATAAACGTTGTAATATACAGTGTGTTAATAAATAAACGTTACACATTGTTAAATTCAGAAAAACAAAACAAAACTAGATCACTCTTCAGAATTTGTATCAAAACGTTCCCAGACTAGTTATGCTTAATAAGCTATAATTTATTTACCTTTCACATTATTTCCTTCGAAATAGTCACCTTGCGCGCCAATATTCCGATCCCGACATTCGTCCCACTTTTGGAATCCAGCCTGGAATTCGTTTTCTTTAAACGAGTCAGGGACCTTCTGTGAGTCGCTCTTGATCTCTACAACCGTTTTAAAACGCCGACCTTTGAGCTGAATTTCCATCTTTGGGAAGAAACATAAATCTTCAGGTACGAAATCCGGTGAATAGGGCTTTTGCGGAAGCGATGCCTTGTTGTTTTTGGCGAGAAACTCGGGAGTGAGAAGAGCTAGGTGACAGAGTGTATTGTCGTCGTGAAGCATCCAATTCTTTGCAAACGTTAGGATTGGCTGCATAGACCCATACGACAGACCAACATCATTTGCAATATCGTCGGTGATTTTACTCCGACGATTCTCATTCACAAGTTGGTTACTTTTCTCCATATCGTGAGTGACCTAGTAACACGTCTCCCAGATAACTCATCGACTTCCACGGAATTCTTCCTAGTTGAAGCACCCGTGCCACTTAAAACATTGCGTGCGACCCATTGCCAAATCATGCTCAATGTCTGTGCAGTAGGCCTCCCGATTTAATGCAAAATTTCAGTTACTTACGTTATTTATATTATTTACATTATTTATATTTCACGGATATTGTCTTCATCTTGTTTGTTGTTAACACAACGTTTCGGCTGATATACCCTCCAGCCTTCGTTAGGTGCCTTGGGGAAATTTCAAGCCTGGGTTGACCTCAAACAAGATGAGGACAAATAGCCGTCAAATGTAAATAATGTAAATAATAATAGGCGCAGGAGTGACTGTGTGGTAAGTAGCTTGCTACCAACCACATGGTTCTGGGTTCACTCCCACTGCGTGACACCTGGGCGAGTGTCTTCTATTATATAGCCTCGGGCCGACCAAAGCCTTGTGAGTGGATCTGGTAGAGGGAAACTGAAAGAAGCCCGTCGTATATATGTATATATAATATATGTGAGTGTGTGTGTTTGTGTGTCTGTGTTTGTCCTCCCACATCGCTTGCCAAACCGATGCTGGTGTGTCTATGTCCCCGTAACCTAGCGGTTCGGCAAAAGAGACCATTAGAATAAGTACTAGGCGTACAAAAGATAAGTCCTGGGGTCGATTTGGTCGACTAAACACGGTCCTCCAGCTTGGCCGCACTCAAATGACTAAAAGAAGTAAAAGAGTTTAAATAGTAATGTATATAATTCCTCATCTCTTAAATATAGAACTGTAAATTTTCAAGTTGGCCTTGTGGAGATGTACTTGTAGAGATGCACTTGTGAGATGTACTTGGAGATGTACTTGATCTGAGATATTGTGCTGAAAAAAAATGCAGCGTGGAAAGTGTTTATAAGCTATTTAAAAACACAGAAAGACCGTTAGATTCACTTCAATTTGTCAAAATATTTTCGTCGATTTGAAACCGTGACCTATTCATTGATAACATATATATATATATATATATATATATATATATATATATATATATATATATATATATATATATGTATAAAGAGACATTTGTAAAAACATTCGTATGCATATTAAGAAAGAAAGAGAGGGAAGAACAGTAACAAACATTTCTATGACTTCCTGAAACAAATTCTTATACATACATATATCCTAATATATACGTACATATATACAGACACGTATAAACGCATACACAGCAATGTATACACATAGTGATTATGACTGTTATCGTCAATTTTACTTCCCTTCGCAAGAAAACTACTTAAAGATCTGAAAATGTTAAATGCGCAGGTGACTGCTGACTACTACATATATACAAATATCAATGATAACCGCGATATTATTTTATTATGCATAAGTATGGGAGACTGTGTTTACGATATTAAAAAAAATATATATCGCTTTATCAATTCTTTCTGTTATATAATTAGTTAGAATGCAAATGAGGTAATTTCATATATATATGTGTGTGTGTGTGTGTGTATATATATATATATATACTCACGCATCTATATGTCTTGTTATATATACATATATGCATATATTTACATATGCATATATATGTAAGGATATATATATATATACATATGTATATACATGTGTGTATATATATATACATACACACACACATATATATATATATACATATATGTGTGTATATATATATGCATATATATAAATACATATATACAATTGTACGTTTGTTTATAAATATACACACACACAAACTCTCTCATATATATGCATACATACATTAACCAGCATATGATTATTTTGACATGTATATACGTATGCATATATGAATGTTTGTGTGTGTGTGTGTGAGCATGTATGTGTGTGTATGTGCGTGTATGTGTGAGTCACATACATATTCTCATATATATGCATATATAGATTAACCATCATATTCTTATTTTGACAGTTATGTATATATGAATGTTTGTGTGTGCCTTTGTGTGTGTGCATATATGTGTGTGTGTACGTGCGTGAATGTGTATGTGTATAAGTGTTTGCATGTGTGTTTGTGTGTTTAGCTAAAATTAAACGTGAATATTTAAGGAAAGCTAAAACTTATCATTTATTCTTTAATTTAAGAAGCATTAATCGTATTTTTTTTCTTAAACACTTGCATTCATCACCACTACTCCTACCGCGCCTCTCACTGCAATATGTTGGCAAACACACAGCGACTGCTCTGTACATTAAATGATGCGGTATGTCATGGTTTATTCCCAAAGGATGTAATGGTTCTCTTGTCAACTTGACGACTTCTCATTTTATTGTTTATTGTTATAAATGGATGTTTATTATGTTTCTGTTTTATCTGGATTAACTTACTTCGTTTTGAAGTAAGGGTAGACGATAGCTGTGATATAACTGCTAACTTTTTCTCCAGATGTTCACCAACGAATTTATGCGTACTCATACGATCACATGTAAACAAGCGCATACATACGCGAGTACATATGCGATGAGTTATTCACAAACACACACATGTATATTATGTATACATGAAAATATGTGTACGTCTCTCTCTCTCTCTCACTATATATATATATATATATATATATATATATATATATATGTGTGTGTGTGTGTGTGGTAAGTAGTTTGTTTACCAACCACATGGTTCCGGGTTCAGTCCCACTGCGTGGCATCTTGGGCAAGTATCGTCTGCTATAACCCCGGGCCGACCAATGCCTTGTGAGTGGATTTGGTAGACGGAAACTGAAAGAAGCCTGTCGTATATATGTATATATATATATATATATATATATATATATATATATATATATATATGTATGTATGTGTGTGTTTGTGTGTCTGTGTTTGTTCCCCTAGCATTGCTTGACAACCGATGCTGGTGTGTTTACGTCCCCGTCACTTAGCGGTTCGGCAAAAAAGACCAATAGAATAAGTACTGGGCTTACAAAAGAATAAGTCCCGGGGTCGAGTTGCTCGATTAAAGGCGGTGCTCCAGCATGGTCACAGTCAAATGACTGAAACAAGTAAAAGAGTAAAAGAGAGTAAAGAGAGTATATATATATTTGTATGTATATATGTATATATATATATGTACACACACATGCATGTATGTATCGTACATGTAGATAAATATATATACATATATATGTATGCGTGTGTGTATGTGTATGAGAGTTTGTATCTATGGATGTATATGCGTATGTACAAATATTGATGATGAGAAACAGAGATGGTTAAAGAAAGGCGTCACCAAACTATGGCATTGGAATAAATGTTTTGTAGATGAGTCAAGAATAATGGTTTTAAATTTAAGCATAATCGCAAGAATTTATTTTAGGAGAGGCTTAAGTCGATGCTTCTGACGTCAGTTGTTTTAACTATTAGTTATCTACGGAATGATGAAAGGCAAATTTGACTCCAGCATGATTTGAACCGGAAACGTAAAAGAAAGAAAGAAATCCGGCAAGTCATTTAACCACTACTCTGTAATGCTTCGGCTGCTACGCCGTCTCATGAGTCACATGTAATTTTGTATGATAACGTTGGCTTAGAAGGTTTTTGAATAGAGGCAGAAATAAATAAAGAAATGTATTGTTTTTTCAGTGAATAATGTATGCTGATTGTTATGAATCCTCGCAGCAGAATTTATCAATTTATAGAGAAAAGTATGTGACGACAAACCTAGGACATATCCAACATCTGTTGTAATGCGGCGAGCTGGCAGAATCGCTAGCACGTCGGGTGAGATGCTTATCGCTATTCCGTCTGTCTTTACGTTTAGAGTTCAAATTTCGCCGAGGTCGACTTTGCCTTTCTTCCATTCGAAGTCGATAAATTAAGTACCAGTTACGTACAGGAGTTCATCTGATCGACCGGCCCCTCCCCACAATTTTCTGGCCTTGTGCCTAGAGTAGAAAAGAATATTGAACATCTGTTGTACATTCATACTTGTTGAGTATTAAGATAAAGAAAAATACGAATTAAAGCTATGCATGTTGTGTGTTAATAAGGAAAGTGGTGAAGGCAGAAAGCTGGCCGTTTCGTTAAGGCGGCGGAGAAAATGTTTAATGACATTTTCCCGGCTCTTTACGCACCGAGCGCGAATCCTGCAGGGATCAAATTTTGTATTCACCATTTTAGTGTCGATAAAAAACAATGTGTCAAAATAATACCGGGGTCGAAGTAGTCAACCTGACCCTTCCCCTACACTTAAAATACTGGCCGTGTGCCAAAATTTGAAAGAACTAATGGATATGAGGTAAAAGGCTTTCATCGTGTCATAAATTGTATAAAATCCCCATTTGCGTAGACTTGCTTTATAAGGCTCCTTATTGAACGTGTATTTTCTATTTTGACTGTAGATTCTAATATAGATTGCTTATAATATACTAAAACAACAAGAGCAACACCAACGTCCTCAAAACGATTAGAATGAGATGATCTTTAAAATGAGAATATCTGAAATAAACTCGGCTGCGCTCATAAACTAGAATACTAACAATGAACACAACCGTTTACAAAAATTGTGCAGGAAATAGGGAAAAATAATCCAGAATCCTTGTCCTGTAACCAATCGATCCCCAAAACCGTTCAGTTCATACCAGTCACGAGGCTAAACATCCCTGAAAGTTTCATTCGAATCCATACAGGGGTTCTTGAGATATCTTGTCCACGGACAAACAAATAAACGCGACCTAAAACAATACATCCGTCTTCGATAGGGCGGAGGTAATAACGCGTCGCACTGGTAGAATCGTTACCGCACCGAGCAAAATGCTTATCGGCATTTCGTCCTTATTACGTTATGAGTGCAAATTTCGCCTTAGCCGTATATATATACATAATTAAGATAAAGTTATTATTAAATGATTATTTATCGGTGGAAAGCGTACCAACAACGCCATACTGTTTAATTTATAAGTATATTTATAAAAATATAATTATAATAATTATAATGAATTGACAACACTTGTACGCTAGAAATAGGCACCAAGTGGATTATAAATCACTTGTGTAATTACACCATGTACTACAAGTTTGTATGCGAGGAAACTGGATAGAAAAGAGTCATAAAATTATTGTGGGCAACCCTATATCTTAAGATAATATATTTTGCGATATTAGAAACGCTTTCCAATCATCAGTAGGTTAAACCAAGCGTAAATAAATGAGATATACATATACATCCCATTTATATACAGTCGTACAAATACGAATATATACATGCATTTCAGATATCATTTCTGTCCATTTTTATAATTATACTTAAATATATTAGGTTGTCAAGAAAGTTCTTGCGGGATTTTAAAATTTGGTTAGGGTGATGTATTTTCAAATTAATTTTCGTTAAATTACTTTGACTTTATATATCATTTTAAAGCCCATTTTTCACTCTATCTAATCGGGATACTCTTTTTCTTTGTGAGTAATTAGGCCATTTTTTCCGGAACGTTGAATACATCATGGATGAAAAGCAAATTCTCACAATTTTCTAATTCCAGTTCAAGGTAGGCCAAAAAGCTACTGAAACACATCGCGATATCAACGATGCGTTTGGCCCAGGAATCACTAATGAACTTACAGCACAATGTCGGTTCAAGAAATTTCGTAACGGAGACGAGAGTCTTGAAGATGATAAGCGTAGTGGTCGCCCATCGGATGTTGACAACGATCAACTAAGAGCCTTAGTCGAAGCCAATCCACGCACAACTGTTCGAGCGCTTGCTTATGAATTAGACGTAACATATACGACAATTTCCTACGACTTGACAGATATTGGGAAAACAAAAATATTTGAGAAATTGGTGCCGCACGAAATGAACGACAACCAAAAGAAAAAAAACGCCATTTTGAAGTGTCGTCTTCCCTTCTTTTACGCAACAAGAACGATCCGTTTCTCGACCCGATTGTGATTTGCGATGAAAAGTCGATTCTTTACGACAACCGGCGACGCTCAGCTCAGTGGTTAGACGCCGACAAAGCTCCACAGCACTCCCCGAAGCAAAAGTTGCACCAAAAGAAGATCATGGTGACTGTTCGGTGGTCTGCGGACGGTCTCATCCATCACAGCATTTTGAATCCAAGCGAAACCATTACAGCTAAGAATTACTGTCAACAAATTGATGAAATGCATAGAAACTCCAACAACAACCAACAATGGTTAATAGAAAAGGACCAATTCTTCTCCACCACAACGCTCGGCCGCACGTAGCACAACTGACCCTGCAGAAGTTGAACGAATTGGGCTACGAAACTCTGCCTCATCCGCCATACTCAGGAGACCTCTCGGTTACCGACTATCACGTTTTCAAGCATCTCGACAACTTCCTGCGTGAGAAACGCTTCAAAAACCAAGACGATGCCAAACACGCCTTCGACGACTTCATCACCACCAGAACGCAGGATTTTTGCGCATAAATAAACTTGCTTCGCGTTGGCAAAAGTGTGTTGATTCTGATGGTGTTTATTTCGATTAATAAAGTTTTGTTTGAGCCGAGATATGTGCATCTGAATTTAAAGAATAAAAGCCACAAAAACTTTCTTGACAACCTAATAAATTAACCAATGTGGTCTTGTTGCTACGCTGGTCACTGATAAATCATTAATAATTACTTCATCCTAATTACATATAAATATATATTCATTCACTCCACAAACGTGTTTGCTGCGGAATTATTCTGAGTAAATATGCATATATTTGAAATGAACGATGGAGTTTTACTTCGTATATGTATATGTGAACTACATGTATTCCTTCGTATTTGTACGACTGTATATCTATGGTATGTATATGTATTTCTCATTTATTTACGATCGGTTTACTCTACTGATGATTGGAAAGCGTTTTGAGTATCGCAACCCATGAAATCTTGTCTATAATAACTGTATAAACCTTTCTGTCTATTTTCTTCGCATTGTAGTCTACTGAATAATAACTTAAGTGGTTTATAGTCCATTTGGCGCCCTTTTCTAGCATACAGGCGTTGTCACTTCTGCGGCCTTTACTATAATTGTATTTTTATAACAATACTTAAATATATATATGGAATATAATAGTCTATTGTTTTACAATTGTTGAATGCTTCATGATGACTATCAATCATGCCAATAGCTAAGCATTCAACAATCAATACTAGAAGAATTGGAAACGGCACTAAAACCGTACGAAATTTCAATCGATCTAAAAATGTTCTTCTAACATAAAATTTCGCAACCGTATTGTAACACTGAAACGAGAAAGACGAATTCAATTCCCATATGCTCGAACTGGTTTCCCATCATTTCTGGATATTAAAGTATCTAATACGATATCGTGTTTCAATATCATCGAATGGTTAAGTACGGTTGCATAATAAAATTTCATCTCAATAATGTTATCATTGATGTATAAATTTAAACGATACCGTGTTGTAAATTAAACGGTATTGGTTGATAATCGCTTTTCGAAACACGTTCACTCTGATGCGCACTTTCACATGTATTTATGCAATGAGAAGGAATATTTAGAAATTTTCGAAGCGCAACGCACAAGGGTCGCCATCTTGGGTTTAATACAGCAATCACATTCGTTACCACTTGATCGGTGTGGATTATGGGTTTAATGAAATGAAATCACTTCGTATTAGTTTAATTTATGTTGCCATTACTGTAGAGCCATCAATTTAAATGCATGCTTCTGGAGAAATGATTTACTATACATCGGTGCCAACCTAATCTGTATTCAATTCATGTTAAAAACGATTATACTTTTTAACATTCTTCGTTGGTTGTGTATTTTTGTGAGTGAGATAGGAGGAGATTGAGTGTTTGTGCATGAGTATGTGAGAGAGAGAGAGGGGGGAGGAAGAGAGAGAGAGTACAAATTGAGCGTGACTAATATACTGAACTTGGGAAAACAATTGCATCCATTAATATTTCAACGATTGCTTTCGTAAAAACGGTCGACAAAAAGGAGAATAATGTGAAGTACATGTCGTTTTAATGTGCATTTTTACTATAAGAAAATGATACAAGTTATTTTATTTCAGTGGACCAGGTACATAAACAACCTTACGCCTCGATTTTTCTTATTCTTAAAGTGACTCGCAATGGTGCATTCATTTATCTGAAGTCCAATATTAAATAGTAAGCTAAGCTCATCATGAATGTTGTGATTAGGGGTTACCTCATCAGCACTGAAATATATTTTATTGAGGTCATTTGCTACCGTATTTACCCGGTTTAATACCCTTGGAAACATCGATAACTAATATAGTTCCCGATCCATGAAGCAATCAATCAAATTTCTTATTCGTGTTTAAATTCATATTGAAACCGTTTTCTCTATTTCAAGATGTTTCCCCGGGTGACATAGAGTATTTGTAAAAATATGCTATTTTGTACGCTTATAAAGAGATGTTAATACATATGTCATACTAACGTAGTTTATTCAATATTGTTGTGTAGAATTATAAGTTTTCAGTGACCAGAATTTGCAACACGTTTCTGTTCTCAGTAAAATCTGGGTTGTTCGAAGAATTTTCTTCGAGATAGTAATGAATATCACAGCACACTAAGAATATTACCTTATGAAGCTTTACATGATTCAAGAAACACTTCATATAAAGTGTCTTTCCCGTTTGTGATGAGGAGGTGTGCCTTCCACGGGAGATTTGACTACTAGTTCTAGCGTGTCTTAATAAGAGACCCCCGTTACTTTCCACTGAAGAGATTTGTTTCCGGTTCCATCGAAGTGAATAATGAAGTACTGAAGACGATTTTACTCCGATTCTTTCTCACTCTCTTCCTCTCTCCCCCTCTCTCTCTCTCGTTCTCTCTCTCTCTTTCTCTCTCTCTTTCTCTTTCTTTCTCTCCCTCTTTCTTTCTTTCTCCCTTCCTTCCTGGCTTCCTTTCTACCATCCTTTCTTTCTTTCTTCCTTTCTTTCATTCTTTCTTTCTTTTTCTTTCATTCATTCTTTCTTTCTCCCTTATGAAGTCGGCAACGTGAAGAGCCAAGAAAGAAATATTCGAATCTGATTCAAGTGTATTTCCTATTTTGGGGAATCTGTACCTATTGTATCGAATCCGGAAAAATGCAAGGCAAAATCGACAGAGTTGATCTCAGAACGTAAAAATAGAAGAAATCCCCAAAACGATCTTGTCAAATACGGAAACGTATCCTGCGAGCTTGCTGCCTAAAAAAATGGTTTGATATTTTTGCGCAAGGTCATAGTTTTTGAGGAGAGGGGCAAGTCAATTACATGATCAGTATTAATTGACTGGTATTCATTTTATTGACCATTTAGACGGTGAAAGGCCATGTCGACCTTGGCGAATTTCAGCTCAGAACATAGAAACAGACGAAACACTGCTGAGCATTTTGTCCGGCGTGCTAAAGATTCTGTGAGCCCACCGTTTCGTGAGAATCTATATAGAGAAATCGCACTGGACATTGAGGCTCCGTTCGTCATGTTTCTGCTCACGAATAACCATTATATTTTAATTGTAGATGACTATTTATTGAAAATATGCATCTAGAATTAAAATATAAGAGCGATGTCGATTTTCTCTTCACCACTTTGGGGTTCACAAAATAAGTACTGTTTGAACCAAAAAATTCAAATCAAGATAAAACTAATATGACTCAGTGAGCCGGCAGAATCGTCAGCACGTTAAATGCTTGGTGGCATTTCGTAGATATTTACGTTCTGAGTTCAAATTCCATCGACGTCGAACTTTCCTTTTATTCCTTCGGGGTTGATACAATAAGTACCAGCTGAGCCCCGGGATCATTGTTCTGGATTTAGGCTATCACCTGAAATAGCTGGTCTTGTGCTGACATTTGTCTCGAATATATAAGTACTGTCCATAGTTTAAATAATTTATAGGAAAGAAAAATTGTAAAGTACATAAGCTTCCAACGACTTTAGGAAACCAACATGAAATTATCTGCTCTTTTGCGCACTCGAACACTTTACATCTGGAGCTGTACTGTCTAAATTAAGATTTCTGTATTGAAGTATATGTGTAAAGGAAATGAAAGAATTTCTGAATTAGCTTACTTCAAAAAAGTGAGTCAGAGCAGACAATATTTCGTATCATTGATGAATTTAAGAATTGAATAAGTAACATGTGGTTGCTAATGGTGACTGAAAGAGCTAAATATTCTCAGACTTATGCAAATCACTTGATTTAATCTTTGTAAATTTAATAAACCGAGAAATGATTCAAATTATAATTCATGTTACTTTGAGAGACTTATAGAAAACATGTTTTATATAAAAAAAAATGTGTTAAGGCATATTTTGATGTCAAACTAGGATTCATTTTATTGAGTGAAATGTACTGTAAAATGCTGTGAGTTGAAGATTTAACACTTATTTGAATTCTATTAACATTTCAAAGTGCATCTTTCACACATATTTTCATCTATAAATTTTGATGCTGTTAAATACAGCATTATAAAATATGTTAATAATATTATCATTGCAGAAACGTATCTTATTCTTCATCTCTCATAATCTAAATAATAATCTTTAATAAGAAAGTCAGTAGTAGTTGTGTTTGCTCGACGGAAATTGGAGAAAACTTCTAAAAAAAACCAGATTTTCCTCCAAGTTATAGTAAGTATACTGATAATTAAAATTGAATTTCAACCTCGGCTTCCTTCCTTCTTATTCTAGCAAAATATGCTACACTATAAGATGCTAAAATATTAATAAAAATTATTGCATATGTATGATTGCATAAGTATGTATGCATATATATATATATATATATACATATATACACACATATATATATATATATATATATATACGTACATATACATGTATGTTTGTGTGTGTGTGTGTGTACACTCACATATATACATATAGAGAAATGTATACACACACATATATATATATATATACATATATACATATATATATACATATATGCATATATAAATATAAATATAAATATATATATATGCATATATATATGTGTATATATATATATAAACTTAGATAAACTTAGATATGTTTCGACCAAAGATTAGTCCAGGCCATGTCTAACTTAATAGCACCACCTGATAGGATTATTCGAATCCTGTTTAAGTCAAGTTTTGTTCAAGTAGTGAGTTCTTGTTGGGTGAGTTGTATCCAATTATGGGTGGCTTATCTGGTATTCTTTGAAGGAATCTATCCAGACTCTGTATATATATATATATATATATATATATATATATATATATATATATATATATATATATATATACATATATATCATATGTGAGTGTGTATATATGTGCATGTATATATATAAATAAAAAGGGATTTTAAAATGCTGGCAGATATGAATAAAACACTCAGTTTTAAAAGATTTTGGTTAACAATATCCAACACTCAAACAAGAACAAAGGTAAGTAGAATATACAGCTAAGTTAAATCCCTATGCATGAGAAGTTGATCAAAATATCCTTCACACGAATATCTAGATATTCAGAGCGACAAAAAGCATACGTATAGAGAATATAACGTTCTATACATACATACTCGTATACAAACACACACACACACACACACACATACTCGAGCGCACACGCGATGGATTAGATTCTGTAATGCTGTTGCATTTGACCATTCGCATTGTGAACATATAACTTATGTCATGTGGGACTACATAATTCTGTCTGGTATTTAAGGTACTTATATGCTTTGCATGAAATAATGCAATAAGGGGTCACGTTACATTGGTATGAAATAAACGTATTGGAGGGGTATAAGGATTCATAAGGAAGGCGAGAATTGCTAGGGAGCATACCATAATTTAGTGCTGGTAGATATATTATTGTGTTACCGGTGTGGGGGGATAATCATAACGTGAAATTTGCGTCAGGTAACAAAAAACAAAATATGATGAATTATGATCAGCTTGTGTCGAGATTTACTATGTTGTAGCATGGATTATTTACTCCGTTGTAATTTTGTTAGCAAATAAAGATTTTATCGCAAGGATTGGTATTGTTGTAAGAATAGTTTGAGTTTTATCAAATGTATGCAAGGTTTCTTCTTTTTATTTCGTAAATAATCCCGATTATTTTGTGTCTGATGAATTCTAAAACTTTTTAGATATTTTGAATTCTTGTTAATCTACCAGACGGGAAATAGTTAGGTTATTTACAACGTCAAAATTGATAGTAAAACTACTTTCCAGAATATTAAGTACAAATCCGTTCAATCTGTTATAATGACTTCCATTTGCGTTCTCTGGCTCTTGAAGATCTTAGACATTGAAAAATTGGTGTGACAGCATCGTTTGGACTGACCCTTCATATATTGATTAGGAGCCGATGCCAATGTTTTATACCGTGTCACGAGACCAAACAATGAATTTCTTCTTTGTATTCAAACGCTATCAACTAAGAACAGATATCCAACCATTTAAGGCGGCGAGCTGGCAGAAACGTTAGCACGCCGGGTGAAATGCTTAGCGGTATTTCGCCTGTCGTTACGTTGTGAGTTCAAATTCCGCCGAGGTCGACTTTGCCTTTCATCCTTTCGGGGTCGATAAATTAAGTACCAGTTACGCACTGGAGTCGATGTAATCGACTTAATACCTATGTCTGTCCTAGTGTGTCCCCTTTGTGTTTAGCCCCTTGTGGGTAATAAAGAAATAGGTATTTCGCCTGTCGCTATGTTCTGAGTTCAAATTCCGCCGAAGTCAACTTTGCCTTTCATCCTTTCGGGGACGATAAATTAAGTATCAGTTACGCACTTGGGTCGATATAATCGACTTAATCCCTTTGTCTGTCCTTGTTTGTCCCCTCTGTGTTTAGCCCCTTGTGGGTAGTAAAGAAATAGGTATTTCGTCTGTTTTTATGTTCTGAGTTCAAATTCCGCCGAGGTCGACTTTGTCTTTCATCCTTTCGGGGTCGATAAATAAATTACCAATTACGCACTGGGATCGATATAATCGACTAAATCCCTTTGTTTGTCCCCTCTATGTTTATTCCCATGTGAGCAATAAAAAAATATATATCCAATCATTTCCCCCATCAGTTCAGGTATCTCATCTGCCAGGGTTGGCAATTTACACACTCATTTCTATTTACAACATGGTTCACAATCTGCTGTAATTTAGTGTGGCTTAATTCATTTATGCTGCAAGCTCACACATTGCAACTCTACACGTTAGCGATGCGTGTCAATAGTAGCTGATCATCACCGACTTTGATTTCTTTCTTCGCAGATAGAAACTACTTTAAAGTTCGTCACCCGTCTCAGCACATTCCTTCTATGTAACCCATTATTTGTTTGTAATGAATTGGAACAAGATGAAGAGGTGGTGAAGCGGGAAAATTAATCTACCAAAATGCGCAATTTGTACTACCTACATCATATAACGAATCAATTGTGCTGATATTGTAATACTTTGAATACAATTCTAGTAAATATGTACACAATCACTCATTGTGCACCCAAACGCACTCGCGAACGAGGGAGCGCACTCACACACATAAACACGCGCGCGCTCGCACACACATATATACACTGTGGAATCATATATCTAAACTAGAGGTCTGCGTGTGAACGGTACATCTGCAAGAAACAAGCCAAATACAAATGAAATAAACAAAAGAAATATTGAACCAGCACCTTGGATATCGTGATCCTAGTTGCCCTGAACAACTGTATCATCTTTTATCTTAGCTTGGTTCTATGGCAGCTGATCTGAGGCTAAACGACAGCAAATATGGCATATGATAGAAGAAACAATATAATTTATTGAAATATAGGCGAAATGAATTTGCCTTTCATCCGTTATGTAATAGCAATATAAGATTTATATTACCAAATAAACCTTGTCTAATATTGGAAAAATGCGCCTCTCATCGCAATCAATATAGATAACACCCAGCACGTGCTTAGTCGATCTGCTATAGATAGTGGTCAAAATTCCATCAAATTACACTCTAGCTCGAAAGAAGGAAAGGTCAAATAAGATATTTCAGTTCAAGCATCCTGAATTTGATGTCATATATGAACAAAGAAAATTGACCATATGCCTCATCGATCAGCAGTCACTACATCTACATAATAAAAATATAGAAAATTTAATTAAAAATTATCGATTCCAGATCGATGACAAATGTACGAAGGTCGAAAAATTACATGAGACTTTCACGCGGAAAACTTCAGTCTTATCTCGTTATATAACCCGCCATGACAGTGGGGCAAAGATTACTATTAGCCGTATTCTCAGAAAGATTACTATGTATTTTGTATCATCTGTGTAGCGCGCAGCCAGCAAAAGTGATTGATGCAACCTATGTGTAATCACAATAGGATTTTCACATCTGTCCACTTGTCAGGTATCAGTTTGACATAAAATAGCATAGGGTAGCCATATAAATTCTGTTTGCAATTCTTCACTATTCTGTTTCTCTCTCCCAATCATCTGCATGCAAACGTTACTTATACTTTATACTTGACATGAAGTTTGTCCCAAACACACATACACAGATACATATACAGACACACACAGACTTATATGCGTATATATATATATATATCCGAACATGGGATATCGTGGTACACCTTTCAATACAGTTCCAAGAACATTCACCTTAAATCACAACATAGCACCCCCGAAACAATGAGGAACAATTGCATAAAAGCTATTGTCCCAACCGCCGTAATCATTCTTTAGACCCAATACGAAACACACAGATGCAACATAGAACCAAACAGGCAGGAGGAACCAAAATTGATAAAATTTATCAATCTAAGTCACAACGAACTAACAGCAAACCAAATCAATATACTCTCCAAAGGGCTCAAGTTTACAGTGACCCCACAACGCCCCAACTACAAGGAAATGAAAGGAGACATCGCGGAAATCTGTAGAAAATTACGATTCGCTGAGGTGCTATACGACAAATACAACGAGGACGAATTGTTGGTCCGAAATAAGGGTAACTCCACCCCCTCAAAACGTAAGAACAAAACTCTTGATCATTTCTGTGAACACATCTCGAATTACCCATATGAGCATATGCATAAACAAAAACCACAAACCAACTTCAGCAAAAAAGAATGGCCTGAGCTAAACAAATTAAAAGATGACAAAACAGTAACAAACAAAGAGGCTGATAAAGGGAGTGCTGTTGTCTTAATGGACACTGTATACTATATAGCTCTAGTACTATCCATATTAGAAAACACAACATATGAAAAGGCCCAACACTACTGTCAGCAGAAAATAATGAGGGACCTAAAATCCATGTTGAACCTATACAGAGGACTCACCGACAAAGAATATGACTATATGACCAATTTCAAAAGTAAAACCAATCAATTCTACGGTATTCTCAAGATACACAAAAGTGAGAAAATAAGTAAGGTATGCAGGATAATAATATCACAGTCATAATAATCAAAGTCCTACTCCTAATGACCTCAAACCGAGACCTATATATATATGCGAAACCCATCGCCTCAGTAACTTATTAGATGCCCTCTTCAAACCATTACTCAAGCGTGTCAAAAGTTACATAAGGGACGACCTGGATATGCTCAATCACCCTCCCGAAACAATAAACAAAAACACCCTACTGGTATCTTTCGATGTAGTCAATCTCTATTCCAGTATCTCCACACAACCTAGGAATAGAGGCAATTCAATTCTGGTTAAAGAAATACGCCAACGAACTCCCACATCGCATAAGAAAAGAATTCGAGATAGAAGAGCTAAAATCTATCTTCGATAATAACTACTTTGTTTTCGAAGACAACTTCTATCGACAAATATCGGGAACGGCGATGGGTACGACAATAATCCTCTCCTTTGCTAACCTAGTCATGGGATATCTAGAAATTAGTCTTTATCGTAAGGTTCTAGGAAAATACGGGATCCCGTTCTCCTTCTGCATAACTGGAAGAGATACCTCGTTGACTGTCTCATTCTTTGGCATGAAAGTATAGAGAGACTTATAGAATTTCAAGCACTTATAAATGGATTTGACGTAAACATTCGATTCCCGATGGAATATAGCCTGCAACAACTCCCCTTCCTTGACATCCTCATCAAGAAATCTATCAACGTAATAGAAACAGATATATACTATAAGCCCACGGACTCCAAGCAATATCATGCCACCCAAACGAACCAGAATGAATATCCCCTTCAACCTAGCAAAAAGGATATGTACCATAGTTTCTAATGCAAGTACCAGGGACAGACGACTACATGAACTAAAGGATACACTCATCATCAGGAACTACCCACCTTCACTAATTGACATATGCCTTCAACGTGCCTTACAACTCAACATCCGCGAAATCAGACATCCCAAATTAAAGAAGCATTTGCAACCAAAAGCCCTACCATACATCTCCACACACAACTCTCTTAACAATTAACAATCCAATGAATTATTGGACTGTTAATTGTATCACTCTATTTAATATTTAGTTTGGAATTTGAATTATACCCATACTTATATGATATTCATCTGACGTACCTGTGAATTGGGTGTTTTATACACTTCTTTGAAGGAATTATTTTCTTTAGTTTGTTACTCTTTCTTTTTCTTTCTTTTTCTCTTTCTCTCGCTATATATATTTTATATATATATATATAATATATATATATATATATATATATATATATATATATATATATATATATATATAAATTATTGAAGCCGAAAATATCTTCACAAACTGTTATGTAGTTTCTCGTTACCGTTCGTCGTACAGCCTGGCCGACGAAGCTAACGAGGGAAACACTCAGAAACAGCTTGTGAAGATTTGTTCGGCTTTAATAAAGAGCATATTACTCTGCCTTTGGTATTTGAGTACTATTTGTCCCACCTTGTTTTGCATTCATGTGTTTTCAGTTGTTAAGTGTCCCAGCCATGAGGAATCGACACTAGATATGTCGAAACAATTGTCGTGATTAATAATAAATTCTGGTATATTCCATCTGTCCTTTTATTTGCCATTCATACATACAATATATATATATATATATATATATATATATAGTATATGTACGTTTGTACACACAGGTAGATAGGGGTCAGAGAGCGGATGAAAGAAATACTTATAGTGAGAGACAGCTTGAAATAAGAAAGGAATTCGAGAGTGTTGATGGGTGACAGAGAATTAGTTGAAGACGTTATGAATGTAAGTTAAATAAAGTGAATTAGATTTGATTTGGGTTTGGAAAGAACTATAATGTTTCACGCTAACATTAACGCATGCAAATGCGAGAAAAATATGGCAGGAGTAGGCGAGAGTGCGTGAAATCATTTGGGTAGATGTAATCAAGGTAACAATAAGAACATTTTAAACAGTGAAAGAGAAATATATTTTTAAACAAAGAACAGAATTGAAGAACTGTGTAAATTATAGATAATGTATAAAAAAAACGAAATATATTATTTCAGAGACTGTGGGAATGGAAAAGTTTTAAAAATTCCCTTAGGAGTAGAAAGTTATATTTGTATAAGTTAAATCTTATAGAAAGTTTTTTTTTTTTCTTTAAAGTCAGCAAAAATATAATTACAGTAAAAAAACAAAAGTAAGAATGAGACAAAACAACATTAACAACAGGTTTTAAAATTTTGAAAATTTTCCACGGTAATGTAAAATATAAATCTCTAATACAATTCATCGGTAAAATATTTACATATGTCATTTAGTTATCAACCAAAAACAGATTAATACATTGGGTTTTCAGTTTTGTAGAATGAAAATTCTTATGCCTCTATAAGCTCTCGAATAGTAAATATTTTAAGAACAGAAATTTAGTTGAGAATGTTACAAATTTGGTTTGCTTTATAAATATAGCTTTAAAAGTTCTTCGTTTTCATTTTTTTATTTTAATAAAAGAAATAACAACGATGCAATAAATTCGACTCATTTCAGACCACTTATTTCCCTACAAACATTTTGATTTTCTCTATTCTTACAGTAAGGTATCTGAGGTAAAGAAGTTTTGTTTCATTGAACATATCAAACATGATCGATGGGGTAGCTTGAATAAATAACAATAACATACTGGTTCTGTTTTATAAAATATGTATATTCCCTGATAAACTAAAGTTTTTGTCTATGAAATGGGAAACAAAATTATGCAAACTCATTTTAAAAAGATTCTTTTGAAAACCTTAATCATTTTACAGAGAATTTTCTCCTGTTTTATCTAGAGGATATCCAGTACCAGGAGGTGTAAAAAGAGAATAATACCAGTGATGTTAACGTTTTAAAGACTTTTGAATTTCTTTAGCATAATGCAAAATGCGTGCTTTGTAATCCAGTACACTTATGGTCCAAGAGAAAATTACTTAGAAACAATTCCAGTGTACCGACTTATGAAAATTCCTCTATGCATGAATATACATTCTTAAAATATGTCACAATGACCCCAAAACTCACCCGATGGTTTAACTATAAGCATATATGAAAACAATTGCCTTTAAACATCGTGTCTGTTGTATGCAATTTCAGTCGATATTTTTATGGAAGTATTAACAACAGCATCGCATCAGATAACTACAAAACTACGCTACAATAACATAACATTTCTTGTTTACGTTGGTATACGCAATCTAAAGAAGTTAATAGAGACAGCATTAAAAAATATGTATATCTGCTTATGAAAATATAGAAAAAGATTATTTCCAAAGACAATAGTTGATAAAATAAAGTACACAAAAGAAATAGGAAGATAGCTGGTCATTGGAAACATAATCATGGTTAAGCTTAATATGAATAATAATAATACTTATTAGAATTATGAATGGAAGCTTGTGTCAACCAAAATATCCTCCTGATTAATAAAGGAAGGAATACATCGGAAGGAATACATAAACACTGGAAAAAGAAAATAAGGAAAAACTGTGTTATTTCGAAACTTAAAAGGGAAATAAAGATAAACTAAGGACGAATCTACAGAGTTAGAGTTTACATAAATTATTTTTCGACGACTGGAAGACGATATATGGAGATGAAGCTACTTATAAAAAAATACAAATATAAATAAATTGGTAAGAATTTTATGAGCATCAATAATCGCAGTCATGGCTGCATGAGAAACTTCGCTCTCTAACCATGTGGTTTCGGATTCAGTTCCACTGCGCGGCAGGATGCGTGAGTATCTATTACTATAGCACATTACATGTGCTATAGTAATAGTAATGCCTCATGAGTTTGCGTGAGTGTGTGTGTGTGTGTGTGTGTGTGTGTGTGTGTGCATGAGTATATATATGTATATATATATATAAGTTCAGCAAAATTTAGATTCAGATGAATATGGTACTTAAGTTAAAGGCACCACGATTTTTTATGGTATTATCCAAATAAATCAAATGGGGCGATTATTTTGATTATGTATGTATGTATTAATTAGAGATTCAAAATTTAATTTTGCTTTACTTAGGCACCTCTCTTGCACATCAGCAGGTAGGTTTTACGTTATATGTAGATACTGTACTACTACCCGTTACAGCGACGAGGGTTCCAGTTGATCCGATCAACGGAACAACTGCTCGTGAAATTAACCTACAAATGGGTGAGCACGCCACAAACACATGTACACTTAACATAGTTTTCAAGGAGATACAGCGTGACACAGAATGAGACAAGGCTGAGCTTTGAAATACGAGTGGGGTGGAGCACGTAAAATATATTGTCTTGATCAAAGAGACAACGACGTAGGCGCATGGATCAAGCGGGGACCTAGAATGGGAGAATGGCAGGAGTGCAGGCAAGCCCTCACTTTGTTCTCCCGGCGAACGGTACCGGCGGCGGGGCTACCACTGCGGATTTTTATAGAGGGCTGGTAGAGCATGAGTCCGACGACATCCTGGAGGAGTTTCTAGGCTTCGATGAGGAACTGCTAACCAGCCTGTTCGGATAGACATTCGGGCCGAGGTATGTTGATAACGTCCAGAAATCCCTGGCTTCGTAGTTCTACCGATCGGCCTTACCGATCCGACAGAGAGGCTGTAGAAACACGGGTTTGATACCTCCGTCATTTTCCCGAGGTACGGGCGCGTCAGTGAAAATGTCGCGCACGTCTTCGTACATTGTGAGGAGCTTAGGGACATGATGACCTATGTGGAAAAACTGATGTGGACGGAAAGAGTACGACTTTCAACTGAGTCCATAATTAAGTTTGTACAGACTTCCTCCCTTAACAAGGAAAGGAAGGGGCCTTTTTTCTATTTAGTAGCCACACTGAAAGACACAGAATGGATGACGCGTGCAAGGGGATTCAAGACAGGCAATTTTTGTCTCTGGAAGCCGGTTGGTGAGTTATTTAACTGCCACCTGCTTTGTAAGATCCGTTGGGACAAAAAGTGCCTTTTCCAAGGAATGTTCACGAAAAAATGGACGACTGTTGTAAGAATACCGAGAGTAAATTGAACCGTGCTAGTATAGCCGGTGAAGGTGAAAAGACGGAAAAAGGTAAGAAAATATGGAGGACAAAATCAAAAGGGGATTTCAAAGGATAAAGAGAAAATCCGGGTTAAATAAAAACCCGAAGATTATTTTTTATTATAATCATCCAATTTTATAAATTTCATTCGATTTCACCTGCTCGATTTCATTGTACCGTATTAATCCTTTTGAATCATGTTTGTAACTCCGCCCCTTTATTGTAGCTGTCCTTGTTTGTCTCCTCTATGTATGCCCCTATAGTCATAAATAAATACAGTCGGCGAGCTACGCCTTTGAGATGCGGATGGTTATTTAGTGGTTGATATCGTTTTGTTACAGTTTTTCCCATTGGGACTGCCTCGTGTTTAAAAACTGTTAGGGTCTTTCGACACATTGTTCGTTGAACAAGCTTAGCGCACTAGTTCTCCCCCCCGTTAGGGGCGAGTTATTTGCATTCTGTGTGGGAATTGTGCACGGACAAAATGACTAGTGATTTGTTTAACATGTTGGAACCCCTGGATAACGTCGACTCGGAGTACAAAGCGACTCGGAAGAAAGTGTCAAAGATTATGCAGCAGCGGTCGGTAAAAAGCAAAGAAGATCCTACATCAGATCAGGGGCCGTGAAAAAATCCAACCATTTCTGCGAGGAGTGGGAGCAAACATGAGAGATTAACTTCCCCCCAAGGAAGCCACAGAAGAAACAAGAAAAAGAACGATAATTTATAGAACACTATCCCTTACAACAAAGAAACTAGAGATAGCATCTACGGAAGAAATTGAAAAGGCCCTGAAGCCTATTATGTTCAAGGTGGCATTCATGAAAAGGGGAAAGAAATTCGGTACCGTGGAGGTACAATTCATGTCAGAATACGACGCTAGGCATGATTCCGCGATCACCCTGCAGACGAAGGAGCTGGCTCTTGAACCCTCATACCTTGGCACCCCCCCCCCCACAAAATTTGCAATAGACGGTTATCCACCTGAAATTAGATCGACGTGTCTTCTGGGCACGATTGCTCCAATATCCTGGAGTTCGAGGAGTAAAAAGTGCAGAACTGGTGTGGAGGGAGTCTTCGGGCGACAATTCAAGCGAAACCAGCGAAACTGGAGGAAATTCCAGAATTTCTAATTCTGCCGGATGAGACAAAACTGAGAGTCTCGGGCCAAGATAGAATCCCAAGATGTTTCGAGTGCAGACTGAAGAGGCAAATAAGGAAAACATGCTCCAGGCCATTCAACCTGAAGAACAAGGGAAAAACAGATGAACCACTGATACAAGAGAAACCTAACGAGGAAGCTCCAAGTGAAGAGAAAGAGAAGCAGAACACTGTGGAGAAGGAGAATTGCTCGCCAGAGGAAGCTGAATCGTCCACATCTACCGAGGTAAGTGATGAGGAATTGTCAGTTGCAGGGAGGAAGAGGAGAAAAGTTTAAAATGAATGCACAGAGAACAGATACGAATGCAGAAAAAATGCATTACAAACGCAGACAGCAAGAAGGAAAAAAATACCCCCAAAAAGAACACTGAATATACAACACAAGTAATATACAACGACAAAGAGACAAAATAAGCTCAGAAGAAGAGATAGGAACGCAGATAAAATCCTTAGAAACACAGACAGCAAGAAAAAAGTTAACCCACAAAAAACACTGAATGTACAACACAAGCAGTACACTGCTAGAACATCGAAATAGAAAAAGAATAACTGTAACTGTTTAAACACTCTTTCTCAAAATGTTCCATGACGTTAGGAATGTGGGGTTCGAGTTGACGTCGTTCCACCTTTTCATTTATCATTACTATTGTTTTCATTCGATTTAATCTTTCCCCACTTTTGTGTTTTGTCCGTCCTTGTTTCTCCCCTGTGTTAATCCATGTGTTTGGGTCCAGTCCCGCAAAGATGACGAAATACTTCGTTATAATGCAAGACATATCAAGGTATAAAAGTAAAAATTTAAGATTTTAAACTTAATAATTTAACCTTTACGTTTTGGGCAGCCTTTAGTAGTATGCCGATAAAGTACATCTGCATCCTATGACTACCTGCCGTCATCCACGGTAACTGCACAATCATCACTGCATCAACGTTAAGAATACCTTAGTGCACATTGAGATATAGTTGAAATAATCGATAAAGGAGATATATTACTGGAAACTTTATTTATCACTACGATCGTTTCGACATTCTGCATCGCTCCCACACGGGTGCGAAACTGTAAAGATGAATTATGGGGGATCGCATGATACTGAATCATCGTTTCTTGTGAAGTATTGCGTGGTATCGTTTAGGTCTCGCTACTTGGCGGTTCGGAAAAATCTGATAGAATAAATACAGACTTTTTAAAAAGGTAATGTGGTCATAGATATGCAACTGTGTTGCATCACCTGAAGCATCGTAGGGTGCACCGTAATCCATTATATAGGCTCCGACCCGAGAGGGAGGGATGTAAGATAAGTCGAAACGATTGTGATGATAAATATGTTTCCAGTATACTATTCATCCGTATTCATTGTTTCCACTATATATATATAAAGATATATACATATCGTTTGTCCCTTCTCGAGACACGCCTGGCTCATTATGGCCGGTTTCCCGGTTTCCTTGCCGTATAGGTTCCCCACTGGACGGGACGCCGGTCCGTCGCAGGTGAGCTGCAAGATGCAGGAGGAAAGAGTGAAAGAAAGTTGTGGCGAAAGAGTCAGCAGAAGTTCGCCATTACCTTCCGCCGGAGCCGCGTGGAACTTAGGAGTTTCGCTCATTAACACACACATCGCCCGGTCTGAGATTCGAACCTACGATCCCTCGACCGCAAGTCCGCTTCTCTAACCACTAGGCCATGTGCCTCTCTCTCTCTCCTCTCTCTCTCTCTCTCTCTCTCTCTCTCTCTCTCTGTATAATATATATATATATATATATATATATATATATATATATATATATATATATATATATATATATAAAACAAATTAGTAATAAATGGCACAACTAATTACCGATATTTACTGGAAATAGCGAACGTAAAAATACGACGCTAATGTAGCTTCACCCCGTATGTATTAGCAAAAATGCGTGTGTGCAACAAAATAGAGAAAAAAAACCGTCTTACCTCCAGGGAGAACATCTGAAAGATGAAACACCCGGAAAATGGATAATGTGGTACCTGCAGGTTTCAGGTTTTGAAAGATATGTCTCTCTCACCCATATTTTGCTTTACCTTCTTCAGCCAAACATATACCAGACGAAATCTACGATGTTACCACCACATTAATACTAACACACTCGACTGAAATACGGAACGCTAACAGTACGAGAAACGGTGAAGAAGTTTCAAAATATCAGTAATGCAATACAAAGTATTGCCTTCCAGTAAAAAGTAGCCCGTGAGGGAAAAATACACAAATTAGTAAATAAATGGCACAACTAAGTACCGATATTTACTGGAAATAGCGAACGTAAAAATACGACTCTAATGTGTAGCTTCACCGCGTATGTATTATGGAGGTAAGACGGTTTTTTTCTCTATTTTGTTGCACACACGCATTTTTGCTAATACATACGCGGTGAACTACACATTAGCGTCGTATTTTTACGTCCGCTATTTCCAGTAAATATCGGTACTTAGTTGTGCCATTTATTTACTAATTTGTGTATTTTTCCCTCACGGGCTACTTTTTACTGGAAGGCAATACTTTGTATTGCATTACTGATATATATATATATATATATTAATTATATATATATGTGTGTGTGTGTGTGTGTGTAGTGTGTGTGTATGTGTGTGTGTTTGTGTATGTGTGTTCTCGCGTCTTATTAACAAATGTAGTTTTAAGATATTACGGGAATCCAGATTGCAGTGAAAATTACTGGTATAACCTTTTCGTATTATAACGAACACCGAGAAATTGCATAACATCAATGGAATTACTATAAGAATAAAAAAAGAACAAAAATAGTTAAAGATAAGAATGAAGAAAATAGGTCACAATTTATGTGTGGGGTGATTAACGAAGCTGAACTCATTATATAGCGTTATACTCTGTAATACTTCGTCTCTGCTTTTATCTGTCTTTTTGTCAAATTATCCACCCACACGTTTCTTCATTCGTGTCTCGGTTTCTACATAGCTTTCTATCGATCAAAATATCTTCTGTCGTAATATATAATTAAATTTATCCTGATAATTACAATTTTGGCAGTTACCAATAGGTATCTTCTTTTAATTATCGACCTATGAGTTATAATACTGAGAATAGTTCGTTTACATCTTATTTTATCTGAATTTCATTACAAGGTATCGTAGTGTTTACGCATCGAACTTTGCAAATATGACTATCTGAAAATATGGCAGTATATAAGTATGGGTCTGTGAAAATATTTCTGCATGTGCCTGCCTGGTAAGAAGGTTTGCTTGTCTACCACATAGGGCTATAGGTCTGGGTTCAATCCCACGGTGTGGCGCTTTGCACAGGTTTTTCTGCCTTATTTCCGGGCGATAAAAAAGCCTTGCAAATGGATTCGGAAGACGGAATGTGAAAGAAACCCCGCTGTATATATCATCATAATCATCATCATCATCGTTTAAAACGTCCGCTTTCCATGCTAGCATGGGTTGGACGGTTCAACTTGGGGTCTGGCAAGCTCGAAGGCTGCACCAGGCCAGTCAGATCTGGCAGTGTTTCTACAGCTGGATCCCTGCCCTTCCTACGCCAACCACTCCGAGAGTGTAGTGGGTGATTTTTATGTGCCACCACCGACACAGTGCCAGGCGAGGCTGGCAGACGGCCACGCTCGGATGGTGTTTTTATGTGCCACCGACACAGGTGCCAGACGAGGCTGGCGAACGGCCACGCTCGGATGGTGTTTGTTACGTGCCCATAGCACGGAGGCCAGTCGATGCGGTACTGGCTACGGTCACGTTCGGATGGTTTTCTTGTGCCCCGGCACTGGTACCACAAGGATACAAATTCCATTGATGTTCATCTATTTTGATTTGGTTGTTTTGTTTTGATTTGATTTGATTTGATTGATTTTCACTTGCCTCAACAGGTCTTCACAAGTGTCACAAGAAGGAAGGTATGCACAGGTGGACTGACTACTCCCAGGTAGGGCCACGGGTTTGGCTTCACTAGTCTTGCCGGGTCTTCTCACGCACAGCATACGTCCATAGTCTCGGTCTCTAGTCATTTCCATGGTAAGTTAACGTTCGAGGTCGTGCTTCAGCACCTCGTCCCAGGTTTTCCTGGGTCTACCTCTTCCACGGGTTCCCCTCAACTGCTAGGTTTGGCACTTTCTCACACCCTATCTTCATCCATTCTCGCCACATGACCATCCAGCGCAATCGTCTCTCTTGCACACCACAACTGATGCTTTCTTAGGTACAACATTTCTCTCAAGGTACTAACGCTCTTTCGAGTAAGTACACTGACATTACACATCCATCGAGCATACTGGCCTCATTCCTCACGAGCTTACGCATGTCCTCAGCAGTCACGGCCCATGTTTCACCTGCCATGGCAGCATGGCTGTTCGTACACATGCATCATACAGTCTGCCTTTTACTCTGAGCGAGAGGCCATTAGTCACCTGCAGAGGTAAGAGCTCCCTAAACTTTGCCCAGGCTATTCTTATTCTACTAGCATTTACACACTTTCAGCGCATCCACCCCCACTACTGACTTGGTCACCTAGATACGGAAGCTATCAACTACTTCTAGTTTTACCCTGGAAAGTGACGGAAGTTTTTTCTCTTCTGCAGATTTCGGAGGTCAATGCTCCCGAGCATCTGCCACATACAAAAACTATCTTCCCAGTTAGCCTACCTTTGACATTGCTGCACCTCTTATGTGTCCATAGCTTACACTGGTACTGGTACTTCTTAGAGTTTCTACTACACCTTTTCTACAGATCGAGCAGGGCCATCTTCCTGATGATATTTGTGGATTGGTCTACCTTCTACTTATTAGTACTTTGGTTTTAGCTAGGTTGACTCTAAGGCCCCTCGATTCTAACCCTCCTTCCACACCTGGAACTTCTCCTCCAGTTCTGATAGTGACTCAGCAATTAGAGCGAGGTCGTCAGCATAGAGGATTCCCAGGGGCAACCTGTCTTGAATTTCCTCCACATTGCCTGGAGGACTATGATAAATAGGAGGGGGCTGAGTACTGAACCCTGCTGTGTACATCTGTTGCCAACCCTAACCTTACTTACGGCATCTCTGTACATGGCTTGCACAGCCTCACCAGCCATTCATCTATCCCTAGTTTCCTCATTGACCACCAGATGAGGGATCGGGGGACCTATCAAAGGCTTTTCTCCATGTCAACAAAGCCAGGTACAGGGGCTTATCTTTGGCTAGGTATTTCTCCTCCTGCAGCTGCCTTACCAGAATATAGCATCAGTGGTGCTTTTCCCTGGCACGAACCCAAACTGCATCTCAACTAATAACCTCCTCTCTCTCTAATTAGTTGGGCTATGACCCTCTCCGTAACCTTCATTACTGATCCAACAGCTTGATACCTCTGTAATTATTTGCATCTAGGGCTCACCTTTACCTTTGTAGCAGTTGACTAGTATGCTGCTACACCAGTCATTGGTATGACTCCTTCGTGTATCACCTGGTTGACTATACGGTGACTAGGTTATAGCCGACACTGCCAGATATTTTGAGCATCTCTGCAGTGATCCTGATGGCCTGGGGCTTTCCCTGTCTTCATGCTTCTAATTGCCTTACCTACCACGGAACTATCAACTCGGAAGCTGGTCCCTCTGTTGGGTCAACATTCGGCAGACTCTCTTTATCCCATTCATTTTCTTTATTCAGCAACCTTTCATAGTGGCATCTCCCACCTCTCTCTTTGCATCCTCATTTAGCGCAACTGAAACCATCATCCCTGCGAACACACTTCTCTCCTACCACATCACCGATTCTCTCTTCACACATGTCTTGCAACACAAATACCTCAATCTTTCATCCTCACGGCTCAGAACATTGGCAAATCTTTTTCTTATCCCTTCCCCTTTGGCTAAATAGACCTGTCCCCTAGCTTCCCTTTTGGCTGTCTTATACAATTCCCTGCTACCACCGGTCTTCCAGTCCTTCCAAGCCGGTATGTTTTGTCTATTAGCCCTGTCACCACGTGTTCCACCACCATGTTACTCTGGGTCGAGAAGGTACTTTTGCTCTTCGCCATCCCCAGATCTGTTCAGTGGCTG
>NC_043004.1:83519359-83551859 GCF_006345805.1 Octopus sinensis
AAGGATAGCTCGTGAGGGTAAAATTATACATAAAAGTAAATAAATGGTACAACGAAGCACCAATAATTACTGGAAAATAGCGACGTAATAAATACGACGCTAATGTATAGCTCACTGCAGTGAACCTATACATTAGCGTCGTATTTATTACGTTCGCTATTTTTCAGTAAATATCGGTGCTTCGTTGTACCATTTATTTATTTATATAATATATATATATATATATATATATATATATATATATATATATATATATAATCATATTAGGGAAGTTATTTCCGAGTCCACAGGCCACAGGGGAGAGAAATTCAATTTAGTGGGACTAAAAAGAATTTGTCGCTGTATTATATAGATATATATATAGATAGGGTTGAGAGACAGAACCACCTTCAAGCAACTCAAACAACATTGAACAACATTATCTATGATAGAGATATATAACTCTTTTACTTGTTTCAGTCATTTGACTGTGGCCATGCTGGATCACCGCCTTTAGTCGAACAACTCTAACCCAGGACTTATTCTTTGTAAACCTAGTACTTATTCTATCGGTCACTTTTGCCGAACTACTAACTTGCGCAGACGTAAACACACCAGCATCTGTTGTCAAACGATGTTGGGAGGACAAACACAGACACAAACATATACACACATACATATATATAAATATATTCAATATACGACGGGCTTCTTTCATGTCCGCCTACCAAATCAACACAAGGCTTTTGTCGGCTCCCTTGAACAGCACTTGACAGTGGTTACATAAATTTGATAACAAAGTAAAATATTGTGTTTTATTTTAAATCTATTTCTTTAAAATGATCCGGTTTTAAATATAGCGGATTTTCTTTGGTTTTTAAAAAAAAGTACACACAACTATACATACATACATACATACATACATATACACATACATACACACGCACACACGCATAAACATATATATATATATATATATATATTTATATATATATATATATATATATATATATATATATATATCATTCATACAAGGTAGTGTATGAATGATATTGTTAAGGTCAACATTTACTCACATGTGACCAGTTCTAGGCTTTGTGACTAACTCAGTTTTTAAGCTAATTAGATTGTGTTTTGGTCAAATCCCAAGCTACATTTTCAGGTACAAAATTTTAAAATGCTTTGGTAGAAAAAATTTGCAGAGTAAAATATATCTTGTCAAAATCGGAAGATTAACGACTGAAATCGAATTTTAGTCCAAATATATATATATTCTTAAGAAATCTATATTTTTTTTAGATTATATGATAGATCTTGGCAAGGGGAATGTTTATCCAAAAAATATTCTGTAGAAAAATGTACTGAAGTAAAAACCGGTGAGAAAATACGGAGAACAATGACTGAAATCAATTTCGACTCCAAATATTTTCTTATTTCAAAAGAAAACTATGTAAATTCAATTTTCTGATAGATCTCGCTAGAGTAATCCCATGATGCCAATTATATATAAAAAATCAAATCTATTAAATAGAAAATTACTGCGGCCAAATGTGCACAAAAAGTGGTAATCCCTGAAATTAAATTCAAGGCCTATTTTTTTTTTACTTCATATGATAGAAGTACACAAGACGAGTGCTGTGGTGCAAATCTTTTCAAAAAATATTATTCAAACATTACCATGTGTGAATGATATTGTTAAGGTCAATATTTACTCACTCAGGACCACTTTTAGGCTTTCTCACTCACTCAGTTTTTAACCAAATTTGATGATGTTTACATTTATAGATTGGTCACATCATAGGCTACATATAGAGCTAATATGCCAAAAATCGTGGTAACGTCTTACAGCAACTTTATAACCTCAACATCTATATATTAGCGAATGCAACGAAATCCTATGCAGATATTTTTTTATTTCATATTTTCAGAATTTAAGGAAAAATATGTGAACATTTAAGAAAACAAACCATAAAATTCTTATTTCAATTCAATCATCCACAATGAAAAATAATTCAAATGTTTTAAAACAAAAGAATATATAGTTTTATTGCATTGCCTGTAAAAAATAGCCCCATATATGGGGCTATGCATATATATAATGTGTGTGTGTGTGTGTGTGTGGGGTGTGGTGTGTGTGGTGGTGTGTGTGTGTTATAGGAAAAGGAAATAAAACTATGTCAGAACAAGTATCTCAGGTCATTTAGAATATCTGGAAAAGACTTTCTAACTAGAAAGGGTATGGTCTGGTCAGCCTGTAATGACATGCATAAGATCTGGTCATCAAATCTAAGTAGAGACTTCAAACTTGAAATCTTCAAAGCCACAGTCGAACCAATTCTACTATATGGCTCAGAAACCTGGACGTTATCAAAGAAGCTTGAGAGGCGGTGGATGGAACCTACACTCGCCTCCTTATGAGAGCTCAAAATCTCTCCTGGAGGCGCCATCCAATCAAAATGCAAATATGGGAAACTACCACCTGTGTCCTCTCTTGTGAAAGGTAGGAGAGTCCAGTTTGCTGGACATTGTTGTAAAGCTGAAAAAGAAGTAATTTCTACTCTTCTCCTCTGGAAGCCATCTACTCGCAATACCAGAGGGCGCACACTCTCCTACCCTGATGTAATCTCCAGGGATACAGGCATCCAGAAACAGTACCTCCGTAATGCCATGATGGACCGTGAAGTCTGGCGTAGCATGGTAAATTCCATTGTCTCGACCACGGTCGAACAATGATGATGATGAGAATATTTGAGTAAAATATGTAGAATCCAAAATTCTAAACACCCTGAGATACTCGTTCTGCTTTGGTTTTGCTTCCTTTTCCATTAATATATACCTGCTGACCCGGAAGCCTACTACGGACCCTTAGCACCAGCCCCAGGGTGACCAATTATAGCATTCATATACACAGTGAACATATTCGTTTCGATCACCAGGGAACAGAACAGAATCTATAATCTATATATATATATATATATATATATATATATATATATGTGTGTGTGTGTGGTGTGTGTGTGTGTGTGTGTGTTGTGTGTGTGTGTGTGTGTGTGTGGTGTGTGTCTGTCTGTCTCTCTGTCTGTCTGGTGTATATCATTATTTCTAATAGGCTTATTTTATCACATACGGTCCTACGGTTACGTCAATCAACGCATGTATATGTATGTGTGAGTGGGCATCTGTTTTCAATGTGTCAAATTTAGTTGTTCGTCCGATTAACTTACTGAGGAAAACTAAATAAGCTTCGAATTATCAAGCATGTAATATTTATGACAAATATATATTTTTCATACTTACTGAATCATGCAATTTTATTCCTTTTCTAAGCAAATATATATACAACCCTGCCAACAGCCATGTTGAAATCGTCAAGTAAGCACTATCTATATGATACAAGTACCCTCCAATGCAACCATATAAAAAATAACCGGTAGTTGTTAAGAATGAAAGTACAAAATATGTAATATAATTCTGAAATAATTCATTCGTCAAATCCAGTAGAGTACAGAGTTCTTGAAATTGGTCGAAAATTCTCATAATTTCTTTACCTGTGTTCCCATCATGTATGCTTTTGTTTTCAATATTATTTATTATTCTACTGTTTAACACCTTGAACTCAGTTATTAAAGTGTTTATAACGAAGTTGTGAATTGATAATAATGGGAAAATAGGTATAAATTTTATGGTGCTTATTAGATAATGAAGTATTAAGCTAATATTGCCGAAAACACTGGTTCGTGGGAAAGGATATATGAAGAGTTCCATAAATGTATTACTATCCTTGGTGCAAATCGGTAAAAGATATTCAGCAATAAAAATGCTTAGAAATATAAGAAAGGTATAAATATATTTGTATAATTTCCGAACAAAGTTGTTTTGAAGTGAAAAATTCGGGTTATATTTAATACATTGAAAATTGGTTATCTTATTCAGAATTGCAACATTTTTATCAGCATGGAAAGCAGTTCCAAACCATAGTGATGTTGCAGCAATTTGGCTAAAACCGATATCAATTTTAACGTTGAACACAGTTTCGACCTCCTTAGAATTCGAATGAATGTATAAGAAACATCTAGCATTTTCTGCAAGCATACATATTTCAAGAATGCGAAAAGTGATGTATAAACCTTTTCTCTTTAGACTATATGATTTCCAAAGATATGCTGAAAGTTTTATATTTATAAACTGGTGAATCCTTATAAAACATTGAATAAAATAGTGTGCGTTGTTGGGACGATGCACTTCTCTCTGGTAATTGACCCTCGGAGAATATGTAGATGGCTGTATATCGTTGTTGTTTAAAGGATATATTGTGAACATTTTCTTCAAGTATATTTCTAATACGACTTAAATAAAATATATACTACTGCACGAATAATTTTGTTAAAAAATATTAAGTTCCGTTTCCAAGCTGGTGTTATAAATTATTTTGTAGATCAAGGTTAACGGTTGTTTTTTAGATGATATTTCAACTGTTATACGCGCTTCATATATTCTGTAATCCTGGTTTTCATGTGTTCGGACAGTATCTTCAAAATAACAAAAATGACGTTGTAATGTAGGGAACACTTGGTATAGTGCAATAAATTCATCACTTTATATGTTCATCTTTCTTAAAACAAACTACATGAAAACAAAGATCATTCATAATAACATCAATGACCTGCTATAAAGTAATGTTTTAAAAGTTATGCTATTTAGCTTCAGTACAGAAGAGTAAGAGATTATTGGATCTTACTTAAGTGTAGTAAATAATCAATTGATTCGCCTTTCTACGTAAATAGCTTCATTTTAGGTAAGTCAATATTCTTTACGTTTAAGTGTTGTAAATATATAACGATGAAAATAGAAAAATGGTTCGCTTTATTTTGTAGAAATATCAATAAAACATCAATGAGTCTCATACAGGATTCATATTGAAATTTATGTACAAATGCGATTGGAAGTTGAATACCTCACTACAATCACACACACACACGCACACACACACAAACACAAACACACACACACACACACTCTCACACATACATATGTACATATAATTTATGTGTATTTCTTCACAATCATCTGACCCACTTATTTTCCTTCATTTAAATATATATATATATATATATATATATATATATATGTATAAGTGTATATACATATATACACACATATATACATATATATGCATGCAAACATATATACATATATATATATATATATATAATATATATATATATATATATATATATAACACACACACGCGCGCATGTATGTATGTATATTTGTATCTATAAATGATGACTCCATCTCTCTCGGTACTTCATTACATTCAATATAATTCAGCCTTATTGACAAAAGCTTTAATATTATCTGTGTAGCTTCCTTACATTAATAACCGTTGTCCAGTAAGGAAATATATCGATGTATATTGTTTACTATTAAAGTTATATCAGTAAAAATTCAGATACTAGCGAAATGTGTCTTAAACTTCAAAAAGGCTTGCATGTATGTGAGTCAAACGTAAAAATAAATCCGTTTTCGTTAAGGGTAAATTTATGCAATTTTTTCTTTAAATATGTACAAAATCTATAATAATTGTTAGTATCAGCAATAATTAAATTTCCAGTCCATCATCGAAAAAGTGCCGTAAAACATGATGCCACTTTCCTTTGATGACGGCTGTGTCCAGGTAACACATTTGAAACATCAAATTGTTGATGTTCATTGTTGCTTAATGAAATATCAACTGATGATGACTGCCGTTAAGGGATATAGAGTTTTCAAAGTGGAGCTTCTTACATCAAATACTAAACATGCCGATTCTTGTAAAAATTCTTTCTTGGGGCTTCTTTAGCATGCTTTGTCTTATGGACACCAGTCATTATTTGTTACATCTTATTATGGAGCCGTGTAATTTAATAGTTATAATTTCGTTTCCAAAATTTAACACTGATGAAAATTGGTGCCTGATATTCATTGCCATCTATCTTCTTACAGCAAAGCATCCATGTTTGGTTTTCAGCTTTGCATTTACGCTTCTTAACATAGATTTTCAATTCTACCAGCTATCTGCTGTTGTCCTGCAGTGTGACAAACCTTGTAGAAGCATGATTGCTCAACATCTTAGAAATAACAAACAAAGCACCATGAAAACGCGCTGTACTCCCTTTAGAAACTAACGAAGTGGCTTATAGACAGAATACTTTTCTCCATAGAATGGTGATTTGCAACAATAATATGCAGGCCAGTCTGAACGAGAAATACATATTACAGTACAATAGTTGCTAATTACATCGCTGTTATATTTACTTTGTATTACACACATCGGAATAAACCCTGCAGTTTTTTTTTATCTCTTTCATCGTTTAATTATTTCACTCTTTCGGGAAATTAAACGACGTTAAGGTTTCGTTTAAATTTATGCAGCTCAAGGCATGCGAGAAACACATGAGCAGAGAGGAAATTCCATGAAGTTGATATTCTAGAAGAGAGTGACCGGTTTAGTAGTTAGCAAAGAGCCGAATGTCTAAGGGAATGAATGTGACAAAAAGTAAAGAGACGGATGAGTCGTGGGAATCAAAGAAGGGAGGATATGAAATTAGCTGTCTACAAGAAAGAGAGGTCATTATACTAACGGGAGAGAAAAATACAGAGGGAAGCTATCACTATATAAGTTTGGAGTCGTGAGTCTGCAGCCTGGAGTATATTTTGGGAGAGATTTGATATAATTCAGACAATCACACATTTTCTGAACGAAAACCATGGTAACTGTATTTGCTGCAAAATTCCGGATGTAGGAACAGAAATTACTCTATCGTGACGTTTCACTTGGGATTTGTGCACTAGAGTTTCTGCACCTCTAGCTTGTTGCTATAATTTCTGAACCTTCTCATCAGGGCTTGTTTCTGGAGTCCACTCCTAATTATGTTAAAGATAGATCTGCTTTCGGCAGAATATTACCCTCGGTGATAACGAGATTCCACATTGAGAGCAACTGTGTAGGTCTTAGCTAAGTACTGTTCATGTTCAGGCGAGGAGATGATATTTTATTTAAAAAAAAATCGCTTGATTTTTATTGACAAGAGGCAAGAATAGCTTCTCACTCCTAAGATGGATCGATAAATCTCCGTTCCAGGAATCAGCCAAGATTTAGTACTCGGTTGCATGGGAGTGGTGCACAACAGGGAACTTAGAGAGGAGTGATGAGTCATCTCAAATGCATTGGCGTTAGTATAGATAGATATAGCATCAAATATCGATGTATAAATGGAACTGCGTATATATATATATATATATACATATATATATATATACATATATATATATATATGTATACATACATATACATATGTACATATATACATATATATATATATAATATATATATATATATATATATATATATATATATATATATATATATATATTATATATATATATATATATATATACATATATATATATATATATATATATATAAGATACATTTAAAGAAATAATTTTATTCTCAAATGCCTTATAATGCTAATAATATAACGTGAACAGGATAAACTATCCATATTTTGCAGAAAAACCTGTTGACAGCCCACCATGATATTCGAACTTGCATCCCAGTGATTAGGCGTATATATGTATGTATCTATGTACATTTGCCTGAATTTTCAGTGATATAGCCATTCTTAATTGCATAATATTTCTATATAAATTTCCAGATGAATCCCTCACTGCTGTTTTATTGATACTTGAACAAAATGAAAACAAATCCTCTTGTGTTATAATCTCACCTAGTGCACAACACTTAAGTATATAGAAAACAGATCATCCACGTCCATAAGAAGCTTACTTACAAAGAACGAATACATTGAGCTTATTTACAAAGAACGAATAAATTGAGAATTTACTTAAGTAATATTTTCAGCAATTTTTCCTCGCCTTTTAAGTGACAGAAGCTTTACGATATAACTTTAAATGCATTATTTTATTGAAAACACTTGACAATGATACGAATGGCCTTTGCATCTATATATTTTAATGAAAGGAGAACATTATAAATATAATGAAATCATTAAACGGTATTACTTACTGCCTGTCTTACAACGTCATTCGTTTTATGACATAGATGCATGTTTTAAATTCATATAAGATATCAAGTGAGCATTAGATTTGAAGTAATAGCTAAATAAATGACTTATCAACAAAATATTTGAACTCATAACACAGGAAAGGGAAAGTTATAATTCTTAACAAAAGTATACATATTTGCACTACACGGTTTGTTGTCAGAAATATAGCTGAACAAAATGTTTGCAATATATCCTTTAAACAGCGACAATATACAGACACCTGCACACTCTCAGAAAGTAAATTACCAGAGAGATGTGCATTGTCAAAACAACACACACTATTTCATTCAGTTTTGTATAAGGATTCACCAGCTTACAAATATGAAAATCTCAGCATCTCTTTGGAAATCATATAGTCTAAAGAGAAAATGTTTATACATCACTTGCCGCATTCTAGAAATGTGCATGTTTGCAGAAATCATTAAAATGTTCGCATATAAGCGAGCGAATATTAACGAATTTAAAGTTGTATCCCAAGTCAAAAGCAGTATAATTGCTATCCAAATTGCCTTAACATTTCTATGGCTAAGTTGTGTTTTCCATGCCAACAGTATTGTCGAAATTCTGGATAAGATAACCAATTTTCAATGTATTAAATATAACCTGAATTCTCCGTCTGAAAAACAATTTCTCCAGAAAATCTACAAATGTCTTCATGTCATACTTGTTTTTGGAAGCATTTTTATTGCTGAATATCTTTTACCGATTTGCACTAAGGATAGTAATACATTTATGGAACTCTTCACATATCCTTTTCCACGAACCAGTGTTTTTGGCAATATTAGCTTAATACTTCATTATCTAATAAGCACCATAAAATTTATACCTATTTTCACATTATTAGCAATTCATAACTTCGTTATAAACACTTTAATAACTGAGTTCAAGGTGTTAAACACTAGAATAATAAATAATATTGAAAACAAAAGCATACGTGATGAAGACACAGGGAAAGAAATTATGAGAATTTTCGACCAATTTCAAGAACTCTGTACTCTACTGGGTGTGACAAATGACTTATTCCAGTATTATATTGGCTATCTTACATTAATTTTCGCAGCTTCATTTTTTTTTCTCATAAAATATCACAGCAATTCTTCGACATATGACGTATATTGTATTTACTGGATAATATTAACTTACATGCTCACGAATTTAAGTGTACATACATTTCGGAAAGGAATAAAATTGCATCATTCTGTAAGTATGAAGCTATACAATGAAGTATTTGTCATGAATATAACATAAAATTTTCGGCTTTAATCTTCCCCGCTGTTATTTAATTCGCTGCCAATTAAATTTGAAAGAGACCCATTATATGTATGTATATATATATATATATATATATATATGATATAAATTAGAGCTAAAAACCACTATTATGCAACTCAAACAGTGATTGACATAAACCAAAACATAAATAACAAATAGAATATATTTTTATAAAACATTTAACTAGATCTCAAAAAGTATAAAAATGAATAATCAATATATAAGTAAAAAAATTACGTACGTCTATATATATATATATATATATATATATATATATATATATATATATATAGATATATATATATATATAGAGAGAGAGAGAGAGAGGAGAGAGAGAGAGAGAGAAAGAGATAGAGAGTGAGAGAAAAAGATAGACAAAGAGAGAAAGACAGTTTGACGGATTAACAAATTTTAAATATTGTATATAATAGTTTTTGTTATTCAAACTATTATGCATATGTTTCTATGTATACATGCAAAAACGAGGGAAAGCAAAAAGCGGAGACTTTCAGTTGATAAATATTTACGTTGATTCACTGCTGAGTATCATCCGTTGCTGTTATTTTCTGGCTTACTGCACTACTGCAATGGCGTTTAAATCGAAGTTAGAATATATGATATTGGAATTCTGTACATTCTTATCGTTTCACGGAGACGGTTGGTGTCCTGTTCCATTGTTGTGTCAGCACCAATTTCACTGAGGAGACACAGATAATTATTGAATTGTTCAGGTCGAAACACTTCCAATCAATTAAGATAAGAAGCCACGAGAGCCACTGCCTTGTACTGCATTAAAAAAAGGGAAAACGAAAGAAAAAACAAGAATTAATTATTATTATTATTATTATCATTATTATTATTGTTATTATTATTATTATTATTATTATTATTATTATTATTATTATTATTATTATTATTCGATATTTATTAGTTTCAATCAAATTTCTATTGCATCACCTGCTACACTTCCTTGCAGATGAGGTGTATTCTTGATTCTTTTTTTTTCTGTTTTCGGTTAGAAAATTTGTGAGGCGGAAACTGCATGGAAGTCTGTCATATGCGTGGTGGTGGGCTTATTTACGTCTTTCGCATAAGATACTGATAAAAGAAAAACATTTAACATTTATCCATTTATTCGACTAAACTTTTGTAGGCTATGCCCAATGATGCTCACAGTTCAATTACTGAAGCCTGTACGTCACAGTTCTTTTTATCGCATCCGTCATATTTTCGACGTTTTATTAACTAGTTTAATGTAATATTTGGAATGGTGGCTGTGCTTTATATTCGGGTTAACTAGTCGTTCTTCGGTAGGAAAAAGTGACTTCTGAAGTCAGTAGCTGTCGAAGAACGACTAGTTAACCCGAATATAAAGCACGGCCACAATTCCAAATATTTCATTAAACTAGTTAATAAAACATGTTGAAAATATGAAGGATGCGATGAAAAGAACGCTGAACGCTGGACAGATACTGACTTCAGAAGTCACTTTTTCGTACCGATGTCCTTTGCTATCTTTCCTTCTGTCATTGTTATACTCGTTCCCTTGACGCGTTTCTGCTTGGTTTTATGTAAGACTGAGGGCGTTTCTGCCCTTTTCCCCCCTAACCAACACCCTGTGTTTCTTACTCTCTTTTGACGTTTAGATCGGGAATATCTGTACTGGAAGCTGTTGTGTCTGCAAAAAGGCTGTTTCTCAAACTTCAGTTTTTTTTCGTTTTTCAAAATGAGTTGTTAGTTTGGTTGTATATGACGCAGTTAATGATTAACTGTAATAAAAGAAAAAAGAACATTAGTAATACTGCGATTTTAATGATTTTTTCAATATATAATTTTATGTCATACCAAATAGGCTACAGTCGACCTCGGCGGAATTTGAACTCAGAACGTAAAAACAAACGAAATACCGCTAAGCATTTCGACCACTGTGCTAACGTTTCTGCTAGCTCGCTGCCTTTGTCATAACAAATATTATTTTCTACTCTAGGCACAGCACAAGGCCCGAAATTTTGTAGGAGGAGCCAGTCGATTAGATCGACCCCAGTACGCAACTGGTACTTAATTTGTCGAGATCGAAAGGATAAAAGGCAAAGTCGACTTCGGCGGAATTGTTACTCAGAACAAAATTACATTTGAAATATCTATTTCTTTACTACCCAGAAGGGGCTAAACACAGAGAGGGCAAACAATGATAGACAAACGGATTAAGTCGATTGTATCGACCCAGTGTGTAACTGGTATGTATTTAATCGACCCCGAAAAGATGAAAGGCAAAGTCGACCGCGGCAGAATTTAAAGGCAGAACGTAGCGGCAGACGAAATACCGCTAAGCATTTCGCCGGGCGTGCTAACATTTTTGCCAGTTCACAGCCTTTGTCATACGAATTATTGCTATCGTTGTATCGTAGACTGCTAGATATACGTATGTTTAACGATAAAAATTGTGTGGTTATCTTTACCATAAGCATCGGTGGTTTATCTTTCAGATATATGAAGTGCGTGAAAATATATTCAATATTACAGATGACTTTAAAAAACCCGATTTTAATATGAAGGTAAGCTTCTGTTTTTCTTTTCTTTTTCGATGTGTCTATTTCAATTTAGGCGCAGGAATACAACAGTATAGAATCGAGTTTAGTCACACTGCAACGTATGCTACTATATACCTGGGGTTATCACAGCCTTGAGTAGAAATTTGATGGAAACGACGTGGAAACATGCCGAAGCTGTATATTTGTGAATGGGTGAGCAGGATGTAAGTGTATGAAAGCGGTTTTGATTATCCTCGTCACCACTTCACAACAGGCCTCGGTTTATTTATGTCCCTGTAACAAAAATAGCTGTTCTAATAAGTATCAGACATACTACAGTTAATTATACACCAGGGTTGAATTGTTCGAATAGAATATACAGGACGTTGTCCGAGTGTCTCTCCAGTGCAACACGTGAAACAAGTTAAATGCAAAGGCTTTATTTTAAATTATTTCTTTTTTAAACAACCGATTCAGATCGACACAGAAAACCAGCCGCTGAGGTTCAGGCCTTCCATTTTTATCTGGCAATATATATTTATATATATATACACACACACACACACACACAACACACACACACACACATATATATATATATATATATATATATATATATATATATATATATATATATATTGGTAAAACGGTAAGATAACAAAAGAAAGAAAGAGACCTCAATATTATGTAAATAGAGGAAATTTATCTATACAATAATATGTTACATTACTCGATAGTCAAGATAAAACTCTGAGTTTCAGGCACGATTCTTTATTCCTGCATGAACAGCTGTTTTCTTGTGTTTTTTGTATGTTATGTTTGATTATGTTTTTAAAATTGGTAGTGGAACTAAAACTAATTTTTAAATTGTGTCTATTGAAGAGTTTCCTATAAGTATGGTTAACTGGAAAATGTATATCTATCAGTGCTAGGAAATATTTACCTATATTGAAGGCCACCTCGGGTGAGTAAGGGGGCGTAAACCAGATGACCTTCCTATTTCTATTATTCTTTTTCCTTACTGTTGGGCTAGTAATGGGTGTATATTTTATTTTTTCTCTAAAACCACTATCTTTTAAAGCCTTATTATAAACTGGGGCAACGCTATCGAAGATGTCCTTATCAGAGGAGAGGCTAGAAATCCTCTTACTAATGTTTTTAACTAAATTTTTGAATACTATAGGGGGATGGCATGAACCTACATTAATATAACTTAGTCTATCATTGGGCTTCCTATAAGGCTTATAAATATTCTTATTAAGACCTAAGGAAACCTCTAAGAAATTGACAACCGTCAGGTTAGTATCTATAGTTATACTAAGTCCGAAGTATTTCATTAACTGGATAATATCCTTCCTAAAACGACCTTGTGCTGGTCCATTTGTATTAGCTGTTAAGGCGAGGGCGTCATGTTTGTAGATGGCGAAATGTACGTCAGGGAATGACTTACCTAAGGTATCTAGGAGAAAAACTCCAATTAGATCGCAGATGCCTGCCCCATCATATGAACCCAATTTCACATCGAAAGCGCCCTCTGTGTCGGTGTTTTTTACCCACTTTGCGTTCTCACTGAAAAGTAAGGTCTTAACAGCTAATACAAATGGACCAGCACAAGATCGTTTAGGAAGGATATTATCCAGTTAATGAAAGGTTTTTTTTTACCTCATCACACCTTCTATCATACATTTTATATATTTTTTATATATTTTTTATATATTTTTTATGTATTTTTATATATATAATTTTTATGGCGAAAAATGCGAGCGATGTATAAGTACGCAGGCAAGCAGAGTTATAACACAGTAATTTCCCTTTGTATAACGGTATTTTTTCATAGCGTTTTCAAATAGCCAGATAACCGAAGAGATGTCGTGGATTCCCACTTCGGCATCTGAAACTCAGAGTTTTATCTTGACTATCGAGTAATGTAACATATTATTGTATAGATAAATTTCCTCTATTTACATAATATTGAGGTCTCTTTCTTTCTTTTGTTATTTTACCGTTTTACCAATATATATATATATATATATATATATATATATATATTGCCAGATAAAAATAGAAGGCCTGAACCTCAGCGGCTGGTTTTCTGTGAGGATCTGAAACTTCGGCATCTTAAACTCAGAGTTTTATCTTGACTATCGAGTAATGTAACATATTATTGTATATATATATATATACTAATAGCATAGCCCGGCGTTGCCCGGGTATGTAAGAGCCCCAAGTAGGCAACGACTGATCCCATTCTAGTCCTTTCCCTCTAGGGAACGAAGGCGCATGTGTAGGTTGCAATGTCTTCTCTTCACTCGAATACCTCTGTGTATACGATGTTCCTAGCTGTCCCTTTGGGCGAAAACATGAAAACAACATTGCGCCTCCCAACGCGTGAACAGCCCACGTAGAGTTGACCGTGGGCGAAGAACTGTTCGCCCAAATGTAACCCAGCGACTTGTAGCGTTTGGCCTTGGGATTTATTGATGGACATTGCGAAGCAGAGTTTAACAGGAAACTGAGAACGCCTGAGTGCATTGGTAGGTCAGCGCCCGACGGTTGAAGGTGCATGCGTGGAATGAAGACGTCCACTCCCTTCCCACAACCGGTAAGTATTGTGGCAGTTATTGAATGTGGTGCCAAATGTTTCAGAACCAGACGTGTGCCGTTGCACTGTTTTGGTGGAACCATATTCCTGATGAGCATAATGGGCGCACCGACCTTTAACTTCAGGATGTGTGACGGCAGGCCTGACGGTTCAAGTGAATTCAGGAGTTCAGCAGGATAATCGGCAAGCTCGGCGGGGTCTGCTGTCCTATCTATAGATTTGTAGACCTGGACATCACCAGGAATAACTTCAAGTAGCTGGATATTGATGGAGTTGCCGGTTGTATTTTTGGGTGCGAGAATAGCTCTGCCTGCCAGCCATTTTAGGTCGCGTAAATTGTTTTGTAGGTCATGGAAGACAGCGTCCCAGTGGCTAGCAGGGGTGTTGACAGTGGTGCAAAGTGAGTCCAATTGAACGCAGCCATCCGCATCAGCCGGCATCGTATTTTAACCGAGCGATAAAAGATCCCTGGAGAATGCAGCGGATCCGCTGTCACCAATCAACTGCGCGCGCATCTTAGTTTGGAGGTGCAAGGGCCGCACATGTGCCCAAAGAGCTGACGACTTAAGGCACGCGCGTACGGCATCGGCACGGGTTCATTTTGGAATAACATGTAGAGTCTGCCTGAAGTCTCCAGAAAGAAGTAAAGTCAATCCTTCCATGGGGGCCGTAGAGTCTCTGATGTCTTGCAGGGACCTGACCAGTGCCTGAGGGCGCCTTTGTGTGCCATAGTGCACTCGTCCCATACGATGAGTTTGCATCTGCGCAGAATGTCGGCCTGTTCTGAGTTCTTGGCGATGTTGCAGATAGGTGAGTTGGACTTTGCCAGATCGAGCGGGAGTCTGAAGGCAGAGTGAGCGGGTCTGCCACCCGGAAGCAACGTGGCCGCGATACCAGAGGAAGCTACAGCCAGGGCAATGTCCGTGTTGCGTCTGACCTCCGCCAGAATTAGTTTCGTGACGAAGGTTTTGCCTGTGCCACCAGGTGCGTCAAGGAAGTATATCCCCCCACGTTGCTGTCTGACAGAATCTACGATGGTGTTGTAGGCTATGCGGTGCTCTGGAAGCAGTCGTGGTTCATTATCTTGGACGTACTGGTGCAGTTCCTCAATGCAGTAGGAAGTTTCGCGTAACAATCTAGCAGATATAACATTGGCGTGTTCACGTGTGGGTGGTGTAAGGCCGTACTCCGTTAAAGCAGGGCCACCCATATCGATGACAGCGTCTTCGAGTTGAATAAGCGCAAAATTGTAAATGAAGTTGGTGAACGTGATCTCGACGGAAGGGCTGTGTTGCTGAGCCGCACGTGAGAAGTCCTGCGACATATCATCCCTGAATTTCATCCAGAGACTTAGTGGGTCACTAAGCTGACATTTTTGAAGAAGGATTGCTAAAAGATGTCGTAGGGCCGAAGGCGTTTGCAGTAAAACGCCCTCTGCCATAGTGGCGTCCCACTGGGAGTCATCCTCTAGAAGGCCAAGTCTCATATATGCTTCCCTGAAGGTGTCGCACTGAACCGCATTGACGGTACGTATATTGCCGAAACCTGTTGGACCAGTGACCTCATGTAGAAGGAGTCGGAGGTAGAAGCATTCTTGCTGGTTTGGCGGGATGTTGTAAACTCGACCCAGGCAGGAGTCAAACTTGACACCTGGGAAGCCTTCGACGATTTTGCCGGATTTCCGTCGAACCCAGGTGTTGTTATACCACACGAAGTACGATGGGACCTGGGGGTTCAAAAGCGTTCGAGCGAAGTCATCAGGTTGGCATAATTTGAAGAAACCGGTCAACGTTGTGTCTTTAGGTTTGGTGGCTACCTGCGCAGCAGTTTGCTATGTGAAGTAAATCCGCTGTCCATTTTCCAAGTGTACAGAAAGCTGCACCATAGCCGGGTGTCTCTGATGGAGCGGGAAGCCGTAAATGTGCCAAAACGCTTCGTTGCTGCTGAGGTACCGGCCTACCAAGTAGTTGGACACTTCGTCGCGACTGATGGTCCTCTGGATGCTGAACATGGCAGCATCGCTGCCCTTGTTGATATAATTGCAGAAATATTGTATTGACCTGATGGAGCTGCAGGACTCAACGTTGACGTGGGCTTTGAATATCTTCGACAGGAGAGGACAGTAGGGGACAACGTAGCTGTTGTCCACTTGATGTCGCCCAACCGTAGTCGTGCGGCCTCCATTGGCTGGACTCCTTTGTTTGTACAGCGGATACCCATCGCCGCCTGTTTGAGTCTCCGAAGTGAACCGTTTAGGGAATCCCTTTGAGCAGGCTTATCCGTTTTTGCAGCATGGTGTGTTGGCGTAATTTGGTCCACAGGGCCCGTGTACCATGGTAGTGCGGACAATTTCGTACAGTTCGGGGTCCTCATCGGGGTCAGGAATCTCGGCGGAAATGAATTAGTCAATGTCATTAGTGTCGATTTCATTAGTTAGCCAAATTAAGATGTGACCATGTGGCAAGCCCCTCTTTTGCCACTCGACCGAAAGCATGTGGCACCAGACATGCCCGAAAATCTGACCCTTAACTATCAAATCCATCATTTTGCCCAAATTCAGACGGAAAACCCTACAACGATGTGGTGTCGATGGGTGTGATTCTGATCCGGGAGGAGTTCGCGAGTGATTTCGTCGCAGTTGGGATTGCACGTGTAGGTGATAAAGAGGTCCGGCCGGCCGTAAATGCGCACGTAGGTCAAGGTGTCTTGGGTCCTTTCACGCATATATCGCGGTCCTCCCGTGAAGGTGGAGGGTAGAATGCATGGCTTGCCGATGTTGCGAGGGTCATTTTCTCGTTGCAAGCCGTCACGGAGATGAATGTAGGAGTCGGAGCGAAGTTTGGTCTGATTAAGTTTAAGGTATAGCAGCCTTTCCGATTCCATTTTCGCGGCCATGTCGACGGCGAACTGGTTGAATATTTGACGACAACGGGGCAATAAGTTGAACTTACCCTCCCTGACCATGAACCGGTATGAGTAGAACGCCCTGCAGGAAACCGTCTTTGATGCCGCAGTAGTTTGATTGGAGGGCTGCCGTAAAGGAATTCCGAAGTGGTTGCCGTCTTCCCCATAAGGGAAAAGCAATGGATACTGAAGCGCGTCTTAAGATCTGTGAGTCTCGCTGATCCTGTCTAGGCTGTTACCACGGGAGGAGATGATTATGTCACGGCTGTTGTGTTGCTCTCTGTGTAAGACTGCGGCAATTTCGTTGCACGCAGGTGCGTTGAAACGGCGTTCGTGCTCCCTGTGGGGTTGTTTATCAGCATCAATGACAACGGTGAAGTTTGGAGACGGAGCAGTGTCCAAGGCATACCTGAAGCTGCAGACGTAGCTGTTGATATCATGAAGCATGGTTTAGAGACGGAGAAGAACGTATTTGCGGGGAACATAGCATGTACCCGGTATTATTCCAAGGCGTGCATCAACCTGCTGGTTGTAGTCGGCAATGAAGTAGATTTGGAGGCAAGAAGACTGCTGAATCTCGTCTGGCAGAAGTGACCCAATAAGATGGTAGACCTGTCCCTGCACTTTAAAAGTAGGCATCCAGCCTTCTCTAGGAGGAATTTTGGCACCGAAAGAGGTCATTTGGATTGAGCTGTTGTATTTTCGAATGATTTCAAGGAATTGTGACGATTCGGGGGTTAAACCCGCCGCGAGATCCTTCAGTTTTTGAGGTGGTTCCCGTAGGGGTGGCAGGTCCACTTTGCCACCAGAGCAGCAAAACCCAGGTGGCTCTCCGTGCCATTTCTTGGCTTTTACAAAACTGGCATACAATTGTCATTGACCCTATCTTGATGTCGTCACGCAAGGAGAAGTTAATTGTGGCGTCGTAGTTGAATGCTAGTGACGACCAGAAAACGGGGGCAGGGATACGTACACCACCACGAATGATATCCCGACGTTGGTTGATAATCTCAAGTCGAGTGCGCCGTGCCTCAGCAGATTGAGATGCGCGTGCGACAGCGGTAGCAGTGGCATCCCTTGAATGCCTTTCAGCTCTCGCCTCAGCACCCTCTGAAGCCTTAGCAGAAGCAGTGTTAATGGCATCTCTGGATGTCCGAATAGTTCGTTGGTATGGAGTTATGGGAGATCGAGCCGTGGCTGTGTTTGCGGTGTTAGCAGCTTGGCGATCTCTCCTCTGTTGAGGTGTTTCGGCAGATCGGGCCATGGCTGTGTTTGCGGCGGCAGCAGCTTGGCGAGTTCTCCTCTGCTGTGAGGTTTCGACAGATCGTGTCCTGGCGGTGCTAGTGGCGTTAGCCGCATTCCCCATGGCCCTTTGTTTGGGGTTCTCGCGAGCTCTGCGGATGGAAGCACAGGAAGAAGCCCGCATGTTTTGGCTGGACTGTTGCTCTTTCGTCAACCTCGAGCGGAGGGAAGATATGTATGCTGCGGCCCTTGCAAGTCGGCTAGAACGGTCGCTAGTAGTTTCAGATGCCTGAGCAGCGGCAGAACGGGAAGTTTTTTGCGAGAGGCGCAAGGCGGTTTCCTCTTGGGTCTCGCGTGCCTTCTAGCCCTAGCAGCCGATGCCTTGGCCGTCCGAGGGCTGAGGAGTGTCCTTCCCTTCTTGGGTGGCATTTTGGTGGATAGCAATGTGTTTGGCAAAGGTGCAATAAAAAGGAACACGTGGGGTAAGTATCCCAAAATTTATAAAAATGTACAAAAACGGCAAAAAAGCGGGTAGCAATTGAGTGACAACAACGAAAAAGTCAAAAGTGACCAAACTGAACAAACGAATGGAAAAGGTTTTTTGGTGCACACGACAAAAGCGGCTTATAATAATCCAAGAGTTTGCAAGTAGCGTCCGATGACCCTTAGGGGACGTCAAAAATTGAAGGTAAAACGTTTGGGGTGGTAGTTATAGAGAAAGTTTAAACAAAAAAAATATTCGAATAACTTGCTGCTGCAGCAGCTATTAGCAGAGTGGTGGTGTTGGGGGTAAAGTCTCGAAGGTAATTTCTTCCAGATAGGAATTGGTTGGGTTGAATTATCGATAGCTGTTTGATAGTAATTTGGGAGTGTAAGAGAGTTAAAAAGGTCGAGTTGCGTCCCCTAGACAGTCTGTGTTTTGTGTTTAATACACAAATCGGTTTGCTATGTGTGCCACATATGATTTCATTAACCGATTTTTCCCAGTAATAAAGTATCCTATTGGAATAAAAAGGGTGGAGCAGACATGATGCTCGCTGGGAATTTAAAAAAAATTCCTGCCAATTTGTAAAAGATATTGTCGAACATGTGACATCTTGAATTTGAACGCGATTTCCCAAAATGGCATGATTTTATTGATTTTTTTCTGATGGTAAGGTATCGCATGGAAAACTAACGTCAGAATTAAGTTTCTTAGGTTAACATTAGCTTCACCATGAGTTTGGTGAATATCGATTGCAAGTTGCGAAAACTACAACAGAAAATGTGTTGCATATAAAAAGCCTAGATTCTCGACCCCATGTCGAATTTATCAATTTATTTCAGAACTGGAGGAACTTTTCAGAATTTTCGCTGCGTTAGTTTTGAATTATGACATTGGGCTATGTGTGTCTCAAGTTTCATGAGAATCGGTTGAAAGCCATGGTCAGGGTGTGGGTGCAACCTGACAGACACACAGACACACAGACAGACAAACTGCCGTTTATATAGAGAGAGATTATAAAAATGAAAAATATATATACGCGTTTGTGTGTGTGCCTGTGTTTGTCACTGCCAACATTGCTTGACAACCGATGCTGGTGTGTTTACATCACTGTAACTTAGTGGTTCGGCAAAAAAGAGACCAATAGAATAAGTACTAGGCTAACAAAGAATAAGTCCTAGGGTTGATTTCTTCGACTAAAGTTGGTGCTCCAGCATGGCCGTAGTCAAATGATCGAAACTTAAAAGAATATGTATATGTATGTGTATATACACACACACACATATATATATATATATTATATATATATATATATATATGTATATATATATATATAATATATATATATATATATAGCAGAAGTTGTCTGTGTATGACAGGCTTGGTAGCCTTCAACTAACACTTTCTCCTCCGAGACCCTGCAGCGCAAGTTGACCAAAATTGAATGTATGCTAGAAGAAGGCTTGCTTTTCATTCCATAGAAGAAAAACTCAAATCGGACCATGTTAACACCAAAAATTATTTACACCAAAAAGATGTTTTTTTCTCTTTGAAAATCCCTATTATTTACGATTTTTTGACTGCTGAGTTGCCATTTTTCGGTGTATTTCAACTAGAAAAATGTTCACTTAAAGAGAATAACAAGCTACATAATGCAAAAGTTTTACTTTTCAAAAATTTAAATTCTAAAGGGTCGAAACAAACCCAAGCAACGCGGGCAATACTGCTAGTATATATATAAACTACGAATAACGAATCTTTATCTAAAATCTAGTACTTGTTTCAGTCATTGGGCTGGGGGACATACTGGGGCATCATGTTGAAGCTCCAATACTCATTTTGATATACGGGTACGTATATCGAGGGATCGCGTGTTCGAATCTCAGACCGAGCGATGTGTGTGTTTATGAGTGAAACACCTAAGTTCCACGCGGCTCCGGCAGAAGGTAATGGCGAACTTCTGCTGAGACTTTCGCTACAACTTTCTCTCACTCTTTCCTCCTGAATCTTGTAGCTCACCTGCGACGGACCGGCGTCCCCTCCAGGTGGGGAACCTATACGCCAAGGAAACCGGGGAAACCGGCCCTAATGAGCCAGGCGTGTCTCGAGAAGGAACAAACAACAAACAACAACAATATATATATATATATATTTATATACACATATACATACATACACAAATATATATATATATATATATATATATATATATATATATATATATGTATATATATATATATATATAAATGTATGTAAATGTATGTAAATAAATGTATGTACGTGCATGCGTGCGCGTGAGCATGCGTGTAAATTTGTTTCTATATCTGTCCCCTTCCACTTCTTGACAACCAGAGTTGTTTTGTTTACATCCACTTAATTTAGGAATAAAATAAGTACCTATATATTAAAATAAGTACTGGATCTTCAACATGATGCCCTAGCATATCCCCAGTCCAATGACTGAAAAAAGTACAAGATTTTAGATATCAGTTTCGTTATTCGTAGGTTTAATTTATCGATGTTCTCTTCTAGTATTAATATGTAGGATTTACAAATCGATTCTATTCCACTCGTAATACTGTAATCCATAAAGTGTTAATGTGAGCACACACTGCTTCACTGGCATTATTGATTGATGCATCTTTCATTTTGTTGTGATCATTAGTTCGCCACGCTTAAGTAAATTTCTTAGAGAGTGAGAATTAAGCTCATAATAAAGTACTGAAATATGACTCAGTAATTTGCGTAAGTCTTTGTAGATTTATCAATATTTATGCCGACTTAGGAACATATAGTATATTATTACTAGAGTTAATGGAGTATTGATGTTGGAGGACTGTAAAAAAAGAATCAGTGTAGCATTGAAGGTAGTGTATTGAAAAAATCGTTAATTTTTATATGCTCCAGCGCTGAATGTTTTAAGATCAAATCCGTTCGATGTCAACTAAGTATTTCATGCTTCTACTGTCGATAAAATAAGTACCAGGTGGGTACTGAGTTGGATGAAATAGACAAGCTGCCTCCTCCAACGTTCAGGCTTTGTGCCTTTAGATGAGAGGATCATCGTTATTGATTTGACTCAGGTTCAGTCTTATTCCTGGTAGGCTTTATACGTGCAGTGATTCACTTCCTCTAAAATTAGACACCCGCAAGTTTTCAATAGTCATTCAATCATTCAGGTGCTTAGAATCCTCAAGATAATATTTCCTGTCTCTAAGAGACAAACTTTCTGTAGATGCACCACAGGACATTCAATTCCAATCTCCTTCAACCATTTCTCTATATCTTTGCTTACAGTTTACAATGCACCAATTACTAAAATACCTTTACAGTTTTGATTCTCCAAATTCTTGCAATTTCAAATTTCAAGGAACTGAAATTTTAAAAATGTTTCATCCTCTTTCCTTACGATCTTGGAATCAAACTCACCAATTTGTAAATTATTATTATTATTATTATTATTATTATTATTATTATTATTATTATTATTATTATTATTATGAAGTGTTACTATTATTATGAAGGCGTCAAGTGGACAGAATCTTTAGCATGCTGGGCGAAAGGCTTAGCGCTATTTCATCCATCTTCGTGTTCTGAGTTCAAATTCCACAGAGGTCGACATTACTCTTCATACTTTCGGAGTCGTTGATATAAGTACCAGTAGCGCAGTGGGGTCGATGTAATAGACTTAACTCCTCCCCACCAAATTTCAGGCCTTGTGCCTATAATATAAAGGATTAGTTTTAACATTATTATTATTATTGTTGTTGTTAAGGCGGCCGAGTCGCTAGCGCGCTGAACGAAATGCTTTGCGGTATTTCGTCTGCCGATAAGTTATGCGTCCATATTCGTCCATGGTCGATTTTGCCTTTCATCCTTTCGGGGTCGATAAGTTAAGTATCAGTCAAGAAATGGGGCGGATGTAACCCACTATCCACCCACCCTAAAACTACTTCTCTAGTGGCAAAAATTTCAAACCATTATGCTTGTTGCTGTTCTTTTTAACTCAGTTTTTGTTGGAACTCCTGTTATTATTATTATTATTATTATTATTATTATTATTATTATTATTATTATTATCATCATCATCATCATCATCATCATCGTCATCATCATCATCATCATTATTATTATTATTATCATCATCATCATCATCATTATTATTATCATTATTATTATTATTATTATTATTATATTATTATTATTATTATTATTATTATTATTATTATTATTATTATCATTGAGTGAGAGAGCAGTTCATGCCATCAAAGTGACACTGGGGTAAAATATACGAAGCCCAATATACCCATCATGACTACCCGTCTGATAAAGGTACACCAAGCACATGCATCACAACCATATGTGCGCGACATGGCGATCTCATATCAAGATAAACAGCACATGACCTTGCAGGTGGAGCCCAGTTAGAATTTTCTTCAGGTCGAGTAACCCATCCCGCTCAAAAGGTCCCTGAATAAGGGTTGTTTAAGGATGTTGAAAGAACCACCCATGTTTTCAGAGGTGAATTATTCAAACCCCAAAGAATCCCTGTCAACACATGGCTATGATGCTCCCCCGCTACTTCTGCTCGTGATCAGAGATGCACATATCGTCAGCCACTAAAGGACATGCTCAACTGGTTACGGTCAAACAACTGACAAGCAAATCTGTGGTATTGAGCAGAATATTTGCTGTAGCCCATCTTTTATACCAAGACAAAACAATGTACATGATAACACTTCCAGTCAGTTTATTATTATTATTAATATTATCATTATTATCATCATCATCATCATCATCATCATCTCATCATCATCATTATCATCATCATCATCATCATCATTATTATTATTATTATTATTATATTATTATTATTATTATTATTATTATTATTATTATATTATTATTATTATTATTATTATTATTAGTATTATTATTACTATTAAGTATTACAGTTATTGTCATGGCGGCGAGTGGACAGAATCTTTAGCATGCCGGTCGAAATGCTTAATGCTATTTCATCCGTCTCCACGTTCTGGAGAAAAGGAGAGCAATAACAACAATTATAATAAACCATTTTGTGAGCTGTAGTTAATCTAACATTACTGCAATTTTGTTCTTAATTATGACAGAGTGTCAGCATTTGTCAGCTGCCAAATCGAAAATGCTTCCAGGTGTTTTTATATTTATCCGTCTGCTGAAATATTGTTTTGGTAATTGTTAAACCAAACTTGACAAAAGGACAACTGAGGTAAACCATCTGCAGTCATTTTTCATAACTAGTATTGTTTTTTTTTATTAGTTTGTAGCTATTCTGACATTAAAATTTAAGAGTATTCTTGATGACGCAGCAAAAGTAAGAACATCTGTGGCTACAAGTAGTCTTCGAAAACTTCCGAATCTTGTGTGAAATGAACATGGCATCAATTTGTAAATTAAAATAAGTGTACAGAAATCTTGTATTTTGGACATATTTCTGTACGAGGGAGAAGCATGGATTTCCTTACTACAGACAGATAAACAAAATTTAAACCTTACATATGTGCTATCTTCGCAATATCTGCAACATGAAATGGGAATATACGAGGGGCGTTCAATAAGTAATGACCCTGACCCACTTCCCATAGCAGTAGAGCAACGAAACTTGGCAAAGTTATTAGTCTTTTTCTACATAGGAACCACCCAGAGCTCCGCATTTCTCCCATCGTTTGATGCAGCTGTGAAGACCCTTTGTCAGGAAATCTGTCATCACTACTCCGTCCTGGTCCCAGAAGACTGTGAGCATGACCTTGCCAGCGGAGGGCTGCACCCTTGCTTTCTTTGGAGGATGTGAGTCACGGTGATTCCACTGCATTGACTGGGCTTTGGTCTCTGGATCATAGTGATGGACCCAGGTTTCATCCTGTGTAATCAGTCTTTTGAAAAATTTTGACTCATCTTCTTGGCACATCTCCAAATTCATCCTCAAGCACTCGACGCGTTCTTGCTTCTGGAAAGGTGTGAGCAACCTGGGAATCCATCTGGCAGACACCTTTTGCATATGCAAATGGTCATGAATGATAGTTTCCACAGACCCGGTACTAATCTTGACCTCATGGGTTATTTGGCGAATAGTTATGCGTCGATCTTCCAAAATGGCAGCCTCAACTTGACGGACAGATGCCTCATCAATGGCAGAAGGGGTGGGGCGACCAGATCTGGGAGCTGTTTCCACAGTGTTCCAACCATGTTTGAATCCACGATGCCATCGTTTTACAAGGTCATATGATGGGACATCATCACCATAAGTTACTTTCATTTCATCAAAAGTCTCCCGTGGTGTGCGTCCTTTCAAATACAAAAACCGGATCACTGCTCGACACTCAACAGCCTCCATTTCACACTTGACTCAGTTCAAACACCTGTAAATCAGAAACCACAATTAGTTCAGAGCTGTAATTTGCCACTTAATCTATATGAATAATTGCACATGCAAAATTTCAGCTAGATCAAACAACTGCAAGTGGGTCAGAGGCATTACTTATTGAACGTCCCTCGTAGGATATCGATTGTCAAAATTTTAGGAACAAGAGGCATCTTCAAGATCGAAAGCATGGTGTTGAGATTTCATTGAAATGGGCAGGACATATTGTTTGAATGTAAGATGATCTTTTGTACGGCCAACAGGTAGAAGGATTCAGCGGGAAGACCCAACCTTAGGTCTAAGGGTAGGTTGAAACAATGACTAAAATCTCTACAGCATAATTTAGTATCTTGGAGCAGTTATTGCGCAGATCGATCTGAGTGGCGTAAAATATCTCATGCTGCATTTAAATGAAAAAAAACTTTTATTCAGGAACCAACAGACATATTTGTCCAATACGAAGCAAAAGGAAAACCATCATAGTCCTCGTCGTGATATTGTAGCAAAATACAAGTATGGATCCAAATTATAATCGCGCATCCGTCGCAAATAAATGCAGCCTTTATTTTGAATCGCTTTTTTTCTTTTTTAAATTCTTTCCTGAAAAAAATCATCCAACAAATTTGATGTAATGACCATCATGATCATCATCAACATCACCAGTATCATCATTATCATCATTATCATCGCCTTCATTATTTTTATTATTATTATTATATTATTATTATTATTATTATTATTATTATTATTATTATTATATTATTATTATTGTTGTTGTTGTTGTTGTTGTTTTTGTTGTTGTTATCATTGCCATTGCACAGCTTCTAACGCTGGGAATGTACTACAGTGTCAGCTGTTCATTACCACTGAACTAAGGTAACATCTCTTATTTTTCCAGCACCTTCCGGAGTATTCGAGCGGTTCCAAATATTGCTGTTTTCTGCAAGTGCTCCACTTTTATTGCAGCCCCTATTTGTTCCACGTACTACTACTACTACTACTACTACTACTACTACTACTACTACTACTACCACCACCACCATCACTACTACTACTACTACTACTACTACTACTACTACTACTACTACTAGCCTCGGTCTTATTCCAGGTAGGAACTATGTGGATAGCGGGTTACTATCTGTTATCTTAGGTATCCAAAAGTTTACAGCAGTTTTTCAAGTGGTTAGAACACTCCTGATAATCCATGCTGTCCCTAAGAAACAACATTTCTATAAGAGCCCTACTGGGAATCCTATTTCAATCTACTTCAGCCATTTGTGTATATCTTTGCTTACTGCACCAACCGCAGCAATTATCATAGGCATGAACATTACTGTGCGCATTCCCCAAATCCTTCCTATTTCAAATAGTAAGAAATTGTATTTTGTTTTCTTTATCTGTCTTAATGATCCTGAAATCAAACAGGCATGATGGGTCGATAAGAAAGTAACTTCGCTCTTCTTTATCTATAATCGTTATATGTGGACTATTGTTTTCTAATTTCTTGTCTGTTTGAATAGGAAAGTCCCACAAAATCTTAGATTGCTCCGACTTTTGTACTCTTTAGACTCAGTGATAGTACCATGTGTCTCCAGCTTCAAATAACCATTTTTTTCTATTACGTTGTACCGTAATGTGAGCTTCTTATCTATTCTGACATTAAAATTTAAGAGTAATCTTGAAGACGCAATCAATGTCAGAATATGTGAGGTTGCAATTACACTTCGAAAACTTTCAAATCTTCTATGGAATGAACATTGTATCTGTTTGTAATTTAAAATAAGTGTACAGAAATATTTTATTTATGAGGGAGATGCATGGATTTCCTTACTACAGACATATAAAAAAAATTTAAACCTTACACAAGTTGGCACAGATTCCAGTGGACAAAATTTATAACCAGGTTGTACCTCCATCTTTTATATTCTTCCTGGGCCAACTTGGGGTAGCCTATCAGAAGGTTTACCACTGTCAAGTTCCAATTTCCAAGTCACATAAGGCTCTATATTTTTCTAAATCATTTTCTCCATATATATTTTCCCTCAAGTTATTTGTTTTCATCGATTGATCCTGTTCTCATTATTACTATTATTATATTATTATTCTATGTTTGACTTTTGCTTTACATTTGCACAAGCTGTCTCCAAGTCTCACCCAGTGACCTCAAGAGACAACAGATTGGAAGTTCGTGTTGGTGTTATGCCTAGGGTGCCATATATATGGTTTTGTACTAAAAAACCATACGAACATTTTGTTTGTTTATCCTCCACCTCTTCCTCCTCCTTCTCCTCCTCCTCCTCCTCCTCCTCCTCCTCCTCATCATCATATTATTATTATTGTTATGTTTTTTCCTTCTTTCTTCAATTTTTCTGCCGTTTCTCGCCGAGTGTTTTCCATACACCTAGGGCATAGAAGCTCATTGTATGCATTCCAAGATTACACACGCAAATTCACAGATAAAATATGTATTTACAAATTAATAAATAAATAAATTCATGGATGGATGTTATTTTCGCAGCGATAATGCTCTTCTCTGTATGTGAGCCGTTCCAGTTAATACGATTTTTTGCATTTCCTGCAGGGATGGTAAGCCTGGAATCATTTTCAAATAGGTTTCAGTACATTTTTTTATCATTCCTAGAGATCCTACAGTCACTGGTACTGTAGTCGCCTTGAGGAGCCATATTTTATCAATTTCTATTAGCAGGTCTTTATATTTACTAATCTTGCCACATTTTTCCAATTTCTATTTGAAGGTCTTTATATTTACTAATCTTTATTATTATTATTATTATTATTATTATTATTATTATTATTATTATTATTATTATTATTATTATTATTATTATTATTGTTGTTGTTGTTGTTGTTGTTGTTGTTATTATTATTATTATTATTATTATTATTATTATTATTATTATTTTTATTATTATTATTCAGTATTATATTTTTTATATCGTGCTTTCACTTCACTACCGAGCACAGCTCTGTGAGCCTTGGGTATGTGCTGTGATTTGTTGTGATGCTCTGATGGTTATTGTATGGAAAGTGTTCTGCGTAGGATGTGTGCAGTGCCTAGTAGTGCAATTTTCTGTATGTTATATGTGTTTGTAAGTCCTGGGGTTTTTGTAATGTATTTGTCTGAATATTTTTTATCATGCCTAATGCACCTACTATGATAGGAATTGTTTCTGTTTTCAGATTCCACATTCTAATTACCTCTATTTCCAGGTCTTTGTATTTTGAGAGTTTCTCCATTTCTTTTAGAGATACGTTGTCATCTGCTGTCATTGATACATCGATTAGAAACATTTTTTTTTCATGATCTGTGACAACTATATCTGGTCTGTTGGCCTTAATTCCTCTATCTGTGTGTATTGGCATATCCCAGAGTATGGTTGCTTTCTCGTTTTCTGTGACCTTTTCTGGTGTGTGCCTATACCATATTTTTTCTGTTGTTATTCCATAATGTTGGCATAGTTTCCACTGTATATAGGTCCCAACTATGTCGTGTCTGTGAATATATTCCTTCTTAACCAGGACTGGGCAGCCAGAGATAATATGCTTTATTGTTTCTTGTCCATCTCCACATATTCTGCAGTTACTTGTTATATTTCTTTTCATTACATGTTTTTGGTAATTTCTGGTGGGGAGGCTTTGGTCCTGTGCTGCAATTAAAAATCCTTCTGTCTCTGCTTTGAGTCCTGAGCTTCTCAACCATTGTTGGGATTTTTCTTTGTCTATTTCTTTTGCATATAGGTTAGTCCAGTATTTGCCATGAAGGGGCTTTTCTTGCCATCGTTTTATCATTTTTAGTTTGGATTTCATTTGTTTTATAAAATTTGTTGTTTCTTTCTTTGTTCTTCTTCTTCTTCTTCTTCTTCTTCTTCTTCTCTTCTTCTTCTTCTTCTTCTTCTTCTTCTTCTTCTTCTTCTCTTCTTCTCTCTTCTTCTTCTCCTTCTCTCCTCTTCTTTCTCTCTTCTTCTTCTTCTTCTTCTTCTTCTTCTTCTCTTCTTCTTCTTCTTTTCTTCTTCTTCTTCTTTTCTTCTTCTTCTCCTCCCCTTCTTCTCTCCTCCTTCTCTCTTCTTCTTCTTCTTCTTCTTCTTCTTCTTCTTCTTCTTCTTCTTCTTCTTCTTCTTCTTCTTCTTCAAATTTGTTAGGTGGTAAGATTTCTTGTTGTATTTGTCAGCTTCCTTAAATACTGAGAACTGTTTTCTGTTTTGCTCGTGTTTTGCCGCTACTTGCATCAGTTTTTCTTCCTTCTGAAGTAGATATTTTTGCAGTCCTATGGTGGTTATTTTATAGTAGTTTTCCCGCTGTGAAAGGCATTTAACACCTTCTATACGTTGTATATATAGCCTTTCAAGACAGATTTGGGTGATGCATCCTAGATCCTGTCATTATTTTTCTTGTTTTCCTATCTATTTTGGTCAGTTCATTTAGTGTCCAGTTAAGGATATTGTAGCTGTAACTATAACTGGGACGGCTAAAGTGTTGATACCTATTATCTTGTGTTTAGCATTGAGCTCTGTTTTCAGTATTGATATAACTCGTCTGTAATATTCTTTGTTTCTTTTCTCTTTCATTTGTGTGTATTGTGTCTTATCTTGTTCATGGATTTTTAAGTATTTGTAAGTTTGGCTTTGGTCTAATTCTTTTATTTCATTGGTTTTATCTAGTGTGATGTTGCTAATCTTAACTAGTTTTCCTCTTTTCAGGGTTACTTTGGCGCATTTTTCTAATCCAAATTTCATATCTATTTCTTTGGTAAATCCATGAACAGCCTGTAGTAGTGTTTCCAGCTGTTTGTCATTTGTGGCGAATAGTTTTAGCTCATCCATATATAAAAGGTGGCTGATCGTTTTGCCGTAACATTTATATCCGCATCCAGTTCTATTTAGCATATCCGATAGAGGTGAGAGTGCCAAGCAGAAAAGGAGTGGAAAGCGTGTCTCCCTGGAATATTCCTCTTCTAATGAGGATGACTTTGGTTTTCAGCAGTCCCTCTTTTGTTTGGAGCTGTAGCACTGTCAGCCATTTATTCATAGAGTGTCCTATGTATTTTATAATTGTTGGCGCAACTTTGTTAATGGCTAGTATTTCGAGGATCCATGTGTGGGGGATGCTATCAAACGCCATTTTGTGGTCGATCCAGGCCATATTGAGGCCTTTCTTCTTTCTGTGGCTGTCTTCAGTTATGGCTTTATTGATCATTAGTTGATCTTTACAGCCATATGAGCCTTTGCGGAATCCTTTCAGCTCTTCTGGAAACAGGTTTTTTTCGTCCAGGTGCTTCTTCAATCTTTGTGATATTACTGCAGTAAATGCTTTGTACATTGTAGGGAGACAGGTTATAGGTCTGTAGTTTTCTGGTTTTGCTGTCTCATTTGATTTGAGAATTAAGATGGTTTTCCCCTTCATGAGCCATTCAGGCATTGTCTCTGGCTCTGCTAGTATGTTGTTAAAGTTTTCAGCCAGCTTTTTGTGCATTCCTGTTAGATATTTCAACCAGAATTTGGGGATCTTGTCATGCCCAGGTGCCTTCCAGTTGCGTAGTCTTTGCAGTGCTTGAGTGACCTCTTCAGTTGTTATGGGGGTCCAAAGTTGCTCAGATGCTGAGTTTGTTGTTTTAATACTCCTTTTTGGGTTGTTCGTTCGCCGACCATATTTCTCTCCATAATTCTTCCACTTCTTCTGCCGTTGGTGCTGCAGTGATTTCTATTTTATTTTTGCCAAGTTCTTGGTAGAACTTTTTGTGGTTGGAGTTGAACTGTTTGTTTTGTTCAAAGAAACGTTGGCGTTTCTCGTACCGGCAGATCCTTTGTGCTTTGGCAAGGATATCTTGCATTAGCTTTTCTTTTATCTCAGGTAAATCTTTTTCTGTGATGTTATATTTGCGGAGTATTTTGTATATTCGGAGTATTTTTGATGTTGTATTTTCGGAGTATTTTTGTTTTCTTTTTGTTGCTTAGTAGCGTTGATTGTCTACTGATTTCATTAATAATCGACAGATCTTTTCTCATTTTTTAAATTTAGTTTTGGATGTTATTTATCCACAGGGTTTGTTTGGGTGGTGGTACTCCTGTTTGGATGAGTTTGAATGAGTATCTAGCTTCTTTTGTGGGCAGTGGCTGCTGCGTATACTAAATCATTTAGCTCAGTGATATCGCTTTTTGTTTCAGTGGCTATTAGTTCCGTGACGGCTAGCTTTATGCTGTTTATAATTGATGTTGTTGTTTTGTCTACTTTGTTTTTGGGAGTTATGGTCGGTGTTCCATTTTGAGCACTGTGGTTTTCAGTTCTTTGATTATTCTACTTTTTATAATATCATAATCATTAGGGTCCCCTTCGTTGTTTCCAGGTTTTAGATTTGTGTCGCTTTCTTTCTCATTCGTATGTTTGTTTGTCGTGTTTTGGCTTGCTGTTTGTCGTGTATTATTATGCATCATTACGGTCTGGTTTGTGTTTTTTGCTTACATCGTTTTTGTTGGAAATGTTACGTTTGTCTTCGTGTTTTACTGTTTCAGTGTTTATATTATTTGGCATTGTTGTGTTGCTTCTATCTACATTTTTTTCCTGATGTATTTTTTCTTTTAAACGTTCTATTTCTATTCCTGAATATTTTTTGCGTTGAGAATATATCTTCCCACGTTAGCTAGATTATACGGTTCATTGCTGTATCCAGGTCTTTATTTATGTTATTTTGCTTCCATATTTTATATGTATATGTTCTTGTGTTTTCGCTCTTTGTGTAGAGCACTGCTGTAAAGTAAGCGTGTAGGATTGAAATGTATGCCTTTTTGATTTTATTTTCGGGACGTGAGGGACAACGTCCGACCCATTATTTTGAAGGTCGTCATTTTCGTAGGGTACCGGTCCGTTCATTTCAGTTGTCACATTGTTTTGTACGTGTAGTTTTTCGTACATTTTATGTTGTAAGTTACAGTACGTACTTCCGATTGTTATTCTTGG
>NC_043004.1:83554359-83599359 GCF_006345805.1 Octopus sinensis
TTCCGGTTCTTTGTAACTTGAGTTTAAATCCTCTAGAGGCCATCTTTACTTTGCATCCGTCCAGGATCGATAAAATAAACTTTTGAAAACAGAGAGCATAACTTTAATCTAAACGGAAAAAAATGCAATAGGTTTTTTTTCATAGGATTCCTTTTAAATTACAAAGCCTGGCATCGTTGTTACGTTGGTAATACATCGTGGAAGACAAATATTAACTACTTAAAATTACACAAAGTCTATAACATACCGTGCTCTGAAATCAGGTCCATCACGAGGTCTCAGTTAGTGCGACGAAGATTTTGACACCAAGTAGTGAAACTTTAAGTGATGTTAGTAGAATTTGTCTTTTAGAATGGCTTATACTTGTGTTTTTGAATAGTTTTCACGCTGTCATTGTTTTAGTTTCAACACAACTGAAAATACTTGCTCGACATGTACTACAAATTATAATAATTGATTAAGATAGTATGTTAAGAGTAAAATTAGGTTGTGTGATATATATGTGAGTTTAATCCTTCATCAATATTGCAATGCGCAGGACCAACTTACACAGTTAACAGTGACTATCATTTAATAACCAATTAGAAAATGGGTAGCGTTTGCACTTTGAGAACTCTGGATAAATTTGCGCATTATATTTTCTCATTTGCATAGGAGAATGCAATTATTCAGGGCGTTATGCAACGCTGCTTCTCATTATCCTTTATTTTTCTCTTTTCTTTGTACATAATCATCTTGACACTCAATTTGCAAGAAAAAAATTTTTTGAATGTTTAAGGGAATGGAATATTCATGAGGCTAGATTCACACCTCACCATCGAACATCAAACACATAAAAATGAACGTCATCATGGAATGACACGGACATCTTCTTAGTTCTTTCTAATATCGACAAATGATGAGGTCGATCAGGTGAAGGAGTAACTGACACTTGTCTTAATAAATCTGTTATCATTGAATTCTAGATCATAAAATATGCAAATACCTTATCAAAAAATAAATAGTTTTATACACCGTGTCAACAATAAAAATGCAGAGGATCGTGTCTATAATTATGAAACATCTGACAAAAGCGTTTCATGGGCAGTTTACGCCAGGAAAATCTTCATATAGGGGCTGGCATGGCTGTGTGATTAAGAAGTACGCGTTGCCACCACAAGATTTCTGGTTCGGTCCCGCTGCAAAGTACCTTGAGCAACATTCTTTTAGTATAGACACTGGTTTTACACTACCTTGACATATAACTTCAAATATCTTATATATAACAATTGCAGCGTGGAAGGTGTTTATAAACTATTTAATAAACACACAAAAACCGTTAGATTCACTTCAAATTTAAATTTAATTTGTCAAAATATTTTCGTCGCTTTGAGACAGTGACCTGTTCACTGATAAAATTCCGTGCTGCATCTCACAGAGGTCGCGGTCTCAAAGCGACTAAGATATTGTTACAAATTAAATTTAAATGTTGAAGTGAATCTAACGGTTTTTGTGTGTTTCTTAAATGGCTTATAAACACCTTCCACGCTGCAATTGTTTTCGTTCCAGCACACGTTCTCAGATCAAGTCACTCGGTATGCAAGTACATCGCCGTAAATCTTATATATATATTTATATATAATATACCTACTTATCTATCTATATATCTATCTATCTATCTATCTATCTATCTATCTATCTATCTATCTATCTATCTATCTATCTCTATCTATCTATCTATCTATCTATCTATCTATCTATCTATCTGTCTATCTAGCTAGCTAGCAAGCTATATATATATACATATATATATACTCTCTTTACTCTCTTACTCGTTTCAGTCGAGCAAATCGACCCCGGGACTTATTTTTTGCAAGCCCAGTAATTATTCTTACGGTCTCTTTTGCCGACCGCTAAGTGACGGGGACGTAAACACACTAGCAATGCTAGGGGGTACAAACACAGACGCACAAACATACACACACACACCACACACACACACACACACATACACACATATATATATATATATACGAAAGGCTTCTTTCAGTTTCCGTCTACCAAATCCACTCACAACGCATTAGTCGGCCCGAGCCTATAGCAGAAGACACTTGCCCAAGATTCCACGCAGTGGGACTGAACCCGGAAACATGTGGTTGGTAAGCAAGCCACTTACCACGAATCTTACATATATACCATTCTGTCTAAAAACTGGATCTACAACTTCATTATCCCTACATATCTTACATCTATTTTCTCACTCTCTATTTTGTATCCTATCTAACTCAGAGTGGCGTTTGCGAAAATCATATAAGCCGGAATTTTCTAGAGTCCAGAGTGTGCCGCTTTTAAACCCTGAAAATGTTCTTCTTCAATTTTTTCACATAAAGTTTGTCCTCGTGAAACAATTCATGAAGACACTCGTCAGGAAAGGCTCCAAAAGTTTTGAATATTTGGAGGCCAAATTTCCCAAAATCACCGGGGAAAATCTGAAGGAGGGTGTATTCATAGGTCCGCAGATAAAAGAACTCCTGAAGGACAACCACTTCCTCACAGCATTGGATGAAATTAAGCTTAAGGCTTGTGAATCCTTCAAATGACTCTGTGAAGATTTCCTAGGCAACAAGGGATCTCTAGAGTTTAGAAATGGTGTGAATTGTCTTCTAGACTCCTACGCTGCAATGAGCTGTCGGATGCCACTAAAAGTCCATTTCCTTGATTCACATTTGGACTTTTTTGCAGAAAGCCTTGGAGCAGTGTCTGATGAGCAAGGATAACGCTTTCATCAAGATATTGCATCGATGGACAACGATATCAAGGATTTTGGAATGCAGGAATGTTAGCTGACTACTGTTGGATGTTATATAGGGATGAACCTGAGACAAAACATCATAGAATTTCCAGATCCCAAAGATTTAAATTATGTACAATAAAAAAGCCATGTGATATATATATATATATTATATATATATATATATATATATATATATATATACATACATGCATATACATATATATATTCAAAATAAATGAGGAGCACCCCGTGGGATATAAACAATAACGAACATACACACAGACGTTACATGTATTGCCAGTTCATGTGCAGCCTGCAATTATACGCATAGCAGAATATATATTGTTAACAGCATGCGAATTAATTCGAATATACATACTTAAACTTATTATCACAGCCTGCCCATGAACTGGCCAATAACGTACATTTTATGTGTATGTACGAGATAATACATATATATATATTGGTAAAAAACGGTAAGATAACAAAAGAAAGGAAGAGACTTCAATATTATGTAAATAGAGGAAATGTATCTGTAAATTAATATGTTACCATTATACAATAGTCAAGATAAAACTCTGAATTTCAGATGCCGAAGTGGAAATCCACAACACCGTCTCTTCGGTTATCTGGCCATCTGAAAAACGCTATGAAAAAATACCGTTATATAAAGGGAAATTACTGTGTTATAATTCCGCTACTTATATAAATTAAGATTAAATGTTCATAGTAAACACCTAAATATGGCTACTCATACGTTCACATGTGGGCTCGCGGACCCACGTGCGGAGTAATACGTCACTATGAAAACGTACACATCTTCACTCGCATTTTTCGCCAAATGTATACGCATATATATACAAACTCATACACACACACGCGTACCGTAAAAGTTCATACATACGTCTATATACGCACAAGCACATGGAAAAACATGGTTAAAGGTAACAATACAGAAAAAAACATAAAAAGTATACAAAGCATAAAAATCACGTTCATATACGGACATGCCCTTATGTACTCATACACCCCCCGCCCATATATGTACATACCCGCACATATTTATATACGCATACACACACACGCATACACCAAAAAGGAATATACATATCCCCCCCCCAAGAAAAAACTTTAAAAAATTGTAAAAATACTAAGTAAAAACGTCTATATATATATATATGTATTCTTATGTCCGCACATACGCACATATCTATATACATACACACCCGCCCACCCATACATATTCACATACGTGTACAAATAAATCTATATACACGTCTATATAGGCACAGGAAAAAATGCCGGATGGAAGAGTACAGAAAAAGTATTATGTGTGAAAATATAAAAATATATGAAATAATAAAAGGTATAATGAGATAAAAAATCTTTTGGACATAATATAGAAAGCAAGTTCTATCTGTTTTCTTGAGGGGACCAAAACGTAACAAAAATTTTGTCACATAAGGGCATGACCCGAAAAGTTCTGTCCTTGAGTTTAGACATGTAGTAGGGTCTAAGCTGCTTTTCCAGATAAGCCATCTCTCCATGTCGTATAGACCGCACTTTCCGCTGCCGTTGGTGTAGGGCTTACATTTTGCCAAAATCTTCCAATGGATGTTATAATTGACACTTTTATCTTTTAATGACCAATATGATTAGATAATTTTGTCGCTTTTCTTTTGTTCCAGTGCCTAAAACTCAAGGTATGGTTATTGAACCTGGCCTTGAAATTACCCTCTGTAAGGCCCACGTATTTCTTCGTCGAAACAGTGTCTTTATTGGTTACAGAGTCCACGGTAGCTTCATAGACGATGGTCTCGGACATGCAAGCTCCATTCAGCGGGCACAAATTTTTATTCCTGCATGAACAGCTGTTTTCTTGTTGTGGTTTTTGCGTGTTATGTGTGATTATATTTTTAAAATTGGTAGTTGAACTAAAACTAATTTTAAAATTAGTTATTGAAGAGTTTCCTATAAGTGTGGTTAACTGTAAAATGTCTATCTATCAGTGTTAAGAAATATTTACCTATATTGAAGGTCACCTCGGGTGAGTAAGGGAGTGTAAACCAGATGATCTTCCTATTTATATTTTTCCTCTTCTTTACTGTTGGGCTAGTAACAGGTGTATATTTTATTTTTTCTCTAAAACCACTATCTTTTAAAGCCTTATTATACACTGGGGCAACGCTATTATAAATGTCCTTATCGGAGGAGAGGCTAGAAATTCTCTTACTAATATTTTTAACTAAATTTTTGAATACTATAGGGGGATGGCAAGAACCTACATTAATATAACTAAGTCTATCATTGGGCTTCCTATAAGGCTTATAAATATTCTTATTTAAATCTAAGGAAACGTCTAGGAAATTGACAACCGTCAGGTTAGTATCTATAGTTATACTAAGTCCGAAGTATTTCATTAATTGGATAATATCCTTCCTAAAACGATCCTGTGTTGGTCCATTTGTATTAGCGGTTAAAGCGAGGGCATCATCTTTGTAGATGGCGAAATATACGTCAGGAAATGTGTTACCTAAAATATCTACGAGAAAAAATCCAATAAGATCGCAAATGCCTGCTCCATCATATGATCCCATGCTCACATCGAAAGCACCCTCTGTGTCGGTATTTTTGACCCATTTTGCGTTCTCGCTGAAAAGTAAGGTCTTTCTAGCATGGATGATTATGTCCTTATCCTGAGTACTGATTTCTATGAAATCGCTAGCGAAGACGAGGGCTTTATCTAGCATTTATTTAGAGATAGAGGCATAAAAATCAACAATATCGAATTGTGTAAGCTTCGCTTTTTTCTTATTCTTAATGGCTTTAAACCAGTCTACGACTTCTATACTATTGGATCATTGTAGTAGCCTAGTAGCGGTCTTAATTTTCGCATTTATTTTACCTAAAATTTCTTTACTAATAATCCCAAGTTCTGACTCAGCTGGGTTGATAAGCCTACATTTAGCGTTGGAAAGGAAGTTCTCTTTGTGGTCTTTAATTGTAATAAAGGCCTCTTTTTTGGGAAGGACTTCTATTTTTTTTTATCTAATTTAAGTTTAGCGGCGATAATGCTAGCTTCTTTATTATTTCATTATAGGTCTGTGGCCTAGCCTTAGTGTAATTATTAATGATGCTGTTGTGTAAGAGTTGTGAATATTTGCTGTTATCTACTAGGTATAAGTTCTTGGTTTTATCCGAAAAAAGTGTTTTTTTCTTGGAGCTTTTTATATGTTTTATATCTTTTTTCAATTTATGTTGGAAATTGTTAAAGACTTACGAAATTTTATTTTATTCATAAGTTTCCATAGGTCCGCTTCGAAATCTTCCAAGCCTTTAATCTTGGGAGGGAATTGTTTAGATTTTATACGATAGAAAGTATTTTCCATGGTGTCCACTTCTGTATTAAAAAAGAAAGCTTTCTATCTCATGCGCTTAATTAGATCAGTAATTTTCAATAAAAGCTTCTTTGAATAGAGTTCCCTTGAAAGTATTGGTATGTTTTTCATAGAATAATCTATGTAATAGGCGTCCATATTAAATTCTTCTGTGTGTTAGAGTCCTCAACCGATTTTAGGCGATAATTAAAAAAAGCCGTATTAACTCTTAGTGAAGAATAGCGTTGTTCGGGAGGTAACTTATTGGTAAAAACGGTAAGATAACAAAAGAAAGGAAGACACCTCAATATTATGTAAATAGAGGAAATGTATCTGTAAATTAATATGTTACCATTATACAATAGTCAACATAAAACTCTGAGTTTCAGATGCCGAAGTGGAAATCCACAACACCATTCGGTTATCTGGCCATCTGAAAGTGCTATGAAAAATTACCGTTATATAAAGGGAAATTACTGTGTTATAATTCCGCTACTTATATAAATTAAGATTAAATGTTCATAGTAAACACCTAAATATGGCTACTCATACGCTCACATATGCGCTCGCGGACCCAAGTGCGGAGTAATACGTCACTATGAAAACGTACACATCTTCACTCGCATTTTTCGCCAAATGTATACGCATATATATACAAACTCATACACACACACGCGTACCGTAAAAGTTCATACATACGTCTATATACGCACAAGCACATGGAAAACATGGTTAAAGGTAACAATAGAGAAAAAAACATAATGAAGTATACAAAGCATAAAAATCACGTTCATATACGGACATGCCCTTATGTACTCATACACACCCCCGCCCATATATGTACATACCCGCACATATTTATATACGCATACACACACACGCATACACCAAAAAGGAATATACATATGCCCCCCCCCCCAAGAAAAAACTTTAAAAAATTGTAAAAATACTAAGTAAAAACGTCTATATATATATGTATTCTTATGCCCGAACATACGCACACATCTATATACATACACACCCGCCCACCCATACATATTCACATACGTGTACAAATAAATCTATATACACGTCTATAGAGGCACAGGAAAAAATGCCGGATGGAAGAGTACAGAAAAAGTATTATGTGTGAAAATATAAAAATATATGAAATAATAAACGGTATAATGAGAAAAAAAACGTTTTGGACATAATATAGAAAGCAAGTTCTATCTGTTCCATCCCATGCAGCTGTGGCAGTTTATACAAAGGCGACACATGCCGATACGTCAAAATAAGGGTAGACGAACATCGCAAAGCTGTGACACGAGGAGATATTGAAACATCGGGTATAGACCACCTCCCCCTGTGGGATGAAGTTAAAATAATAGACAGAGAACACCACTGGAAAATACGAAAAAGAAGCAGCACATATGCTAGGATACAACAACCTCCTAAGCAGACTGAGTGCAGATATAAATAACATATGGGAACCGGTATTAAGGAAAAATAGAAAAAATATTAGATTTATAAGCCCTAAAATTCACTCCATAATTGCCCACGAGGCATAGTGGTTAAGAGCGCAGGCTACTAACCACAAGATACCGGTTCTATTTCCGGTAATAGTAATAATAATGATAATAATAATAATAATAATAATATAATAATAATAATAATAATATAATAATAACAGCAGCAACAACATCGAAAAATAACTTGGGAATGAGAACACAGGTTCAAAATTTCCCCAAGGCACCTGATGGAGGGTATATCAGCCAAAACGTTCTGTTACTAACAAAAAAGATCAGGACAAATATCCGTCAAATGTAAATAATGTTCTTATTTTATAGCTGATGAACAGACGCTAGGCTATTTCATCACGTTAAAGGTGTGGACGGTTCAAGTAAAACTTAGTGATCCAAAATGGGTAGCTAAAAGTCAAAAGCTACAATGTGGGCAGCTAACGATCAAGAGCGATCAACCTCGCGCTACGTATATACAACCAGTAAGCCCTCGAATATCGCGGGTGTTACGTCTCAAATACACCCACGATAGTGGAAAATCCACGAAGTATAAACTGTACTGTACGGTATATTTATTATTATATTTTTATAATTTGCACATATTTATTTTACTATAAATGTAAAACAACATTACGAGGGTTTCCTGTATATCTGTGTACGTATATATATATATTATATATATATATTATATATATATATATATATATATATATATATATATATATATATACATACATATATATATATATATGTATATGTATATGTGCATATATATATATATATATATATATATCTTTGCAAAGGGCTTCCACACACTTTTCGATAACCAGATTCAGTGATGAGATATTGATCAGTGTGGATCTTTATAAATGCCTGCTCGTGAATTTAACGTGCAAATGGCTGAGTACTCCACAGACACGTGTTCACTTAACGTAGTTCTCGGGAAGATTGAGAGTGACACAGGGTGTGACAAAGCTTGCTCCTTCGAAATACAGGTACAACAGAAACAAGAAGAAAGAGAGAAATTTGTAGTGAAAGAATACAGCATAATTCGCCATCACCCTTGTGGAGATTTAGGCGTTTTCGCTCAATAAACGCTCACAACGCCCGGTCTGGGAATCGGAACAGCGATCCTATGACCGCGATTCCGCTGCCATAACCACTGGGCTTTTGCTCCTCCACAGAAGACTCATGTGCATAAGAGCTGAGTCCATATCACGTGGTGGCACAGGGAGCTGTTTAACAACACATTTCTGCTTCAGTATTTTCTGATGACATATTCGTCTTACGAAGATGGCCAAATCTATGTTTCTCTGAAACATGTAATTGAAATCTCTAATTTTCAACGATTGGTTTCTAGGACTCCCTCCCTCTGTTGCTTTGCTTCAAAACTGACATCTTTTTCTTTTTTCTGAATGAGTATTTCATCATTCTTTTTATATTGGAAATTTTTTTATAGAACCATTATTTCTTTAAGAAAAATATGTGGAAGTAGTTCGGTTCAGCTATCGTTATGTGTTATATCCAGAACGTCTTTAGGAAGCTAAGATCTCTTTATCATGAATGCATACAATGTTTTTATTATATTGGTAACGTTCAGAAATAAAACCAACGCTGTGCAAACGCCCTGTAATCTAGGTTAGACAGTGTCAAATATCTGTTTATGTTAGATGTATTCTCTTTAATCGAAAATCTAAACATGTGTGTTGTGTTTAGAACCTACATTCTCACTTTTACATTTGAAACAGACGTTTTAATAAAATACTTAATACTCCCTAAATTCCCATATGTTAACAAGAAATGTGAACGCTGAGAGGGGTAAAATATTAGTTATTGAGTAATTATAATTTCCCTCTTTCAGTGAGCTCGAGAGAAAATTATGAGGATGTCTCACTATAACACTTTAGCGTAGGAGTGGTTTTGATTCAAAGGATAACTTTAATGGTTCCAAATTCTTCTTAAAATATCAAAGAATACGTTTGATATTCCGATACGATATATAAATATAGAGCGTGTCCCAAATGTCACTTATGGGTTTCAATTTTTAATAACTTCCTTAACGTTACAAATAAATGCATAAAATTTTGATACATTATAAAGGACATAAAAGAAATTGATATACGCAAGTTGTATTTTGCAACATTCTACATAAAAATATAAAAACTGACATAGCTTAAATGACAGCCATTCCGGCTTCACACGCTCGTGCTCTTTCCACATATTGCTGCATAACACCCTCGAATGTTTTCAGACACCACTTCTCTGATTTCTCTACCGATGTTCTCTTTCCGTTGCCTCATCGTCTCCGGTTTGTTGACGTAAACTCTCTCTTTCAGGTATCCCTCACAAGAGTAAAATCCGGGCTAGTCAATTCTGGGGAACGTGAATACCAGTTGATATTGCCGTAGCGGGAGATTATGTTGTTTCCAAAGCACTGCCGTAGCAACTGCATTGTTTCTCCTGTGGTATGAGCAGTTGCCTCATCGTATTGGAACCAGGTGTCAGGTTTACCTTGAATGGCCGAGCGCAAAAAGGTTTCAATCATGGATACTTGAAAGAGAGAGTTTACGCCAAGAAACCGTCAATAATGCGTCATAATGCATTGCAGAAGTTTTGATATTTTTTAAGAGAGGCAATTACAGCTTTCGTATCTCATTACTCTACAAGCAATAATCTGACCTGCCAAATTCTGTTATCCCAGACAGGAGGATGCATCTGTAATAGCACTTTCAACACATCCTTTTAAACACTGTTTGTGATAATTAACACGTTTTCAGATTGCAGATGGGACGTGAACACAATTTTAACCTGAACAAATTCGTTATGCAAACATATAAAATGCTCCAAGCTACGTATGAGTTAAATTGCATGAGCATAAGATCTGTTTTTCGCAAACACAAGAGGTACAAGTACTTTAGAGAGGTGGCGAAAGACGTTCAGAGGTGTAGGATAGATAAGAATACCAGAACATCAGAACTGGTTGATGAATTTAGCAGTTATCTAGATGAAGACGATGTTGTCTCTATAAAGACAAGAAATACAAAGTTTGGAGTTGGTGTGGAAAATTTACCCAGAATTATTCATGCTGTTTTGAACATGCACCCAGGATAATCACGACGAGAATCCTGATAAAGAATCCTGATAAAGAAGAACATGACAGAGAAGATGAACATAAACATTCTTCTTCACCCACCCTGCAGTCCGGATCTGAGATCCAATGACATTTGGTTGTTCCTCATGTGGAAGCAAAAACAGAAACTCAAAGGCAGTAATTTCGGAGATGAGGGACTCTCTGACAAAGGTTCGGGATTCTATCATTCTGGAGGACTTCCATGAAGGTGAAAGGAAGTTACTGGAGCGTTAGAGGTGCATTAAAGGGGGCCCTGGTTTGAAGGAGTTTAGAGTTTTTTTTACTTCTTTGAATTTAAACGTCTGACCAGAATATCTGGAATATTCTCTCTCTCTCTGCCTCTCTCTCTCTCTCTGTTTATACATATGTGTGTGTGTGTCAGTCATTTGACTGTGGCCATACTGAGGCACTACACTGAAGAATTCTAATCGAAAGAATCGACCCCAGTATTTTGCTTCCCAACCACATGGTTCCGTATTCAGTCCTACTGCGTGGCACCTTAGGCAAGTGTCTTCTACTATAGCTCGGGACGACCAAAGCCTTGTGAGTGGATTTGGAAGACGGAACCTGAAAAAAGCCCGTCGTATATATATATATATATATATATATATATATATATATATATATATATATATATATGTGTGTGTGTGTGTGTGGTGTGTGTGTGTGTGTTTGTTTTTTGTGTCTGTGTTTGTCCCAGATTTTAATATGCTAGACTTCTAGTTTTAAATTGATATTAATCAAATTATATATATATATATATATATATATACATATATATATATGTGTGTGTGTATGTGTATGTGTGTGTGTATATATATATATATATATCTATAATACCTATATGTATCTATCTATCTATATATACTTATATATTATTCCATATATTTGAAAGTCTATGGGGATGACTTAACACTGTTTTGTGTAAAGGTGATTTTCTAAATAAAAAAAAAAGATTTAAAAAAAATTTTATGAAATCTTTTATCAGGATGTTACTAACCATTTTAGGGAAGAATATTTTATTCTTAGTTTGTGAGCTCTCTCGGTTAACCTTTTCAAACACACATTCTCTTAATATTAGTGTTTTTTTGTTCACTTATAATAAAAAAAAATTACATTAATACGATGGGTTTCTCTATATTTTTGTAGAGGACGTGTTTATAATATACAAGAATGTTGTTAACTATGACTTCGAAGCTCCAATGAAATCTTAGCTAGTCGAAACTTCGAAGTCACTGTCAGCAACATACTTCAATAAGAGAAATATATGTATGCATGTATATCTATATCTGTATCTATATCTATCTATCTATCTATCTATCTATCTATCTATCTATCTATCTATCTATCTATCTATCTATCTATCTATCTATCTATCTATCTATCTATCTATATATCTATCTATCTATCTATCTATATATCTATATATATATATGTGTGTGTGTGTGTATGTGTGTGTGTGTATACATTCATATATATATATATATATATTACCGATATAGGTGCTCATGCAGCACCCTTGTGTATATATGTACATATCTAATATTGTATGTATATATTTTATTAATTTGCCTGTATGGCTGATAATTCGCTTACCACTTGTGATGGTATTTTAATAACACCATCCCTATATTTATATATATATATATATATGTGTGTGTGTGTGTGTGTGTGTGTGTGTGTGTGTGTGTGTGTGTGTGTGTTTGTGTGTGTGTTTATGTATATTTGAAGGGACGAACAACTTTTTCCTGTTTACTCACTATACATGCTAGCATGAAGGAAGAATAAGTCTGTGGAACATAATGGTCCTTTGTATAGATATATAGATTATCCTATAAAGGAGAACAAAAATTAAGAGGAAAAAAAATCAGGTACATGTTTTTTTTTTAAATGTTTCGGATTCCTAATTTGAATAACTTTTCATAGCCCAAAATATATCTGGAGTTAAAAATTTTTCCAAAATATCTTTTTTAATAATTCTAACAACATAAAGAACTGCTAAAATTTGAGATACGTCCTTTCAATGAGAAAACACTCTGATTCACATCCCGCAACATGTCATTTTCTCTAAATTGTTGATTGTTTCCAAATGTAAAACGCAAACTTTGTAGGGACAGAGGTAGCTTCAAATGAATAGTCTCTATTGTATTATGTATATTTATTTTGGTCAAAGCTAAACAAAGCAGCATTTGAAATCCAAATGATGTATGTTTGAAGCTACTTTCTTGAAAGCAGATTGTAGGTTGTTTTCTATTTGGCGAGATTTATAGAACCACATATTTTTGTGCCACAAATTGGAACGTAATCTTCTAATCTTGTAGAAACATTATGTTCTTGAGCGATAACAAAAATGAAATCTAAAATATTTTACTAAAGGCTGTTTGACATTTTCTGTCGCACTCAGCGAATCTTTACAATTTTAAAACTTCATATTTATTTTTATTAGACTCTCTACATATTTTGTAAATTACTTCTCTCACTTCGATATATTCTCTCTCTATTGTTTATATTTTTACTTTAAACAAATATTATTTTCTACACTTAAGGGAATTTCTCACGTTTTTACATCCACATTCTCTTAAAACATAATTCTTTATCCATTATCTCTAATTTACTCTGAGGTTTTATATTTAATTTCTTTCTGAAAGTCCCTTGCTTTCTCTATCTCTGTCTCAGTTTGTTTTTAATTTTACCTTAATTATAGCTATCCAAACTTCCCTTTTCGTTTCCAACAACGCGGCTTTGTTTCTTTTCCTATCACATGGTTATGGCAGCAAACATTTCACTCTGCCTCTCTACTTACAAAATCCCAGATCTTTCGGGCTATATCTGACCTACATCTTATCCTCTAATTACATTTTTCTTACTCACTCATTCTCACAACCCTGTTCCTGTATTTACCAAACTCTCAGTCATTTAATCCCTTCCTTACTGTAAACCGCACCCTTTGTCTTTCTCTCTACCTCGCTATTTCACCCTCTCTCTCTCTCTCCCTCTCCGCCTCTCTCTCTCTCTCTCTCTCAGGCTTTCCATGCTATTTTTCCTCACTGCTTTTATTTCAAAACATCACCCCCTACAACTATTTATCAGTGATCACAATATGTCTATTTACTCATTACAGGAGATCTGTTTCAGAAACACACAACCGCTTTGTATTAGAGGTTGCCTCATAAGCGCGAAACAAAAAATAAAAACAAACAACAGACTTTAATAATTATGTTGACTCAATATGCTTTTTACATTTACTTATTTAAAGTTTTTGCACCACGGCTATGCAGGCGCCCTGTTTTGAAGGATTAAGTCGAACAAGTCGAGGTCATATCATATAAACAATCCTGGTTCATATCATATCACTTGCTTTTTGATGAACCGCAAAGTTACGCGGAGGTAAACAAACCAATACTGGTTATAAACAAATACGCGATCTCTCTCTCTCTCTCTCTCTCTCTCTCTCGCACACACACATGCACACATGCACGCAAATGCACGCATATGAGCACATATATGTATGTATATATTTATACATACATAAATATATATATATGTGTGAGTATGTGTGGGTGTGTGGGTACGGTTAACTGAGCTCGACGAGGTGGGCTTCTGTAGGAGGTCTACGAAACATTAAAGTCGCTGTCACCAAATCAAACTATTTTAAATTATATATATATATATATATATATATATATACAGAGAGAGAGAGAGAGGAGAGAGAGAGAGCGGGAGGCAGACAGAGATAGATAGATAGATACATACATACATAGATACATAGATACATACATATATAGATTCTTACATGCATGCATGCATACATACATAGATACATACATGCATACGTATGTACATACATAGTACATACATACATACATACATACATACATACATACATACATACATACATACATACATACATACATACGTACATACATACATACATACATACATACATACATACATACGTACACACCTACTCAAACGACAGACTTCCTCATCATTTCAGTCACCGAAATTTATTCATAAGGCATTTGGTGGCCATCGCCTCTGGGAAGGTACTTACCCAGAGTATCCGCAAAAAGGACTGAACCAAACATCACGTGGTTACGAAGTGAACAAACATTTATGCATTTGTGATTTGTATGTATGTATGTATGTATGTATGTATGTATTTGGGCGTGCATGCGTTCGTGTGTATATAGATTTGCTTGCGTCTATCGTCTGGTCAAGATTTACTTCCCGACATCGGTTAATCACTAACCATAATCCTTAGCTGATCGAAATCGAGAAATTTTTGAGGAATTTATCAATATTTTGTATCTTTTCCCTTTTACTTGATTCAGGCATTGGCCTGCCCTCATGCTGAGGCACCAGCTTGAATAAATCATTCCACTGACATCACTTATTGCTTTCGCCTCGGGTACTTGTCTTATCGACGATTTTCTCTGAACTGGTAAATACGGAAAAGTAAACAAACCAACCGGTCATCAAGCGGTATAGTTGAGACACACACACACACACACATATAAATAAATGTTAACAACTCCCGTACGTTAATGCCTAAACGGACGTAATGTTCTATGATAAAAGATATTGACGCTGGAATTGATAGATTTGACAGAAAAGTGGATTTCTTAATTTCAGCCATTTGCAGTTTGAGTTCAAATACAACTAAATTTGAATCCCAACCTATCAAATTTCGGGCCTGTGATTATATTAGAAACTATGATTTAAAAAATTATCTTTAATTAAAAAGCATTGGCATAACTGAATGAAAGGGAGCTCGCAGTACCATGACTTGACAGCTTCCGCAAGTGTCTGCTACTATAACTCTTGCCCAAATCCTCCTTTCCGTGAACTTGGTAGACGAAAGCCACGTAGAAACTCCACAACTCACACACACACACACACACACACACACACACACACACACTTGCATACACACACAAACGCCCACACACACAAACAATCATACACACACATTATATACATACATATACATATAGAGAGTTTATGAGAGGTAATGGTGTCATTAAGACCCAAAGGTGTTAGGTAATGCTGAATGAGTACTATAGAAATACCACAGTTAAGTTCCAGGTTCGGTGATTATGCGAATAAAGGGTTATGAATATGTATATATATATATATATATATAGCTACATACATAAAAACATACATAAATACACAAAATGACATATTGCATGTGATCTTGGTGAACCTGGATCACAAATTTCGAAAGGTAAACTTCTATTTCGTAGCCTGTATTCTTCAGATTCAGAATACACATCGCTATACACATCGCTATATCTTACGTTGAATGGTTAGAAGAGATGTCCTCATGAGGTTACAAAAAAACCCAGATAATTCCGTTCGAACGGGGCAGCCATGTTGAAGTGGCTACGAATAATACTTGATAGTGCCATTGTTGCACTCATCTGTTAGATATATCTAAATGAGGTACGAAACCAAGCTTTTAGTTTAATAATTCTTTTATTACCATTTTTTTTCGTGAGAAATCTATCAGTAACTAAGATCCCTTGACTGCCTTTTTCCTTCAAAGAATTTTAAAGTTTTGTTTCCTTCTTGTATGGGAAGGGCTGCTAAGCTTAAACGAGGTTGCGGTGGCGAACGCGTAATTCAAGTTTGAACAGGACACTGACAAGAACACGTCTTACTTGTTCAAGCTATAACGGAGAGAAAGGAAGAAACAGAAGTTAGGAGAAGAAATAAAGATGGCTGATGGTCACGTGAGCAAGGGAGAAGGAGTGAGGGAGAGGTGACCATCAGCCATCTTTCTTCTTCTAGCTTCTGTTTCTTACCTTCTTTCCGTTGTTTCTTGAATAAGGAAGACGTGTTCTTGTCTGTCTCGTGTCCAGGCTTGATTTTTGCGTTCACCGCCACAGCTTCGTTTAGGCTAAACAGCCCTTCCCGTTTGTTTTCACTGTCCTGCTTGTATTACCAATTTTGACCCTCCCCAAAATCCCAAATTTTATTTAATTTGATTTGCGGGAGCAACTGCTTCATCGAAAACATATGTTGTTGTTAAATGCTCGAAATATGAGAGTAGAGAAGCAGACCACAACTGATGAAGGGTCGTTTTTTATGTTGTTTGTCTTGTTTTCTAATTGTGTCCTTCGTGATTCATATTCCTTGTACTTGGGGTTCGTATTTTTTGTTGTACACATTTTATGAAGTCCTGTGCCCACATATGCATATATATATGTAAAGATGTAAGTATGTGCATATATGTATGTTTATAGACATATATATATATATATATATATTATTTATATATATACATATATATATATATGAATGAATCCATAAATGTACGTTTCTAATTTATATATGAATATATACGTGTGCGCATATGTATGTATACATACACACGCATCTGTATATGTGTGTGTGTGCTTATGTATGTAAACATATATATTTCGCGCACGCGCACGTACACACATATAATTGTATACACACTTACAAACGTACATACAGAGATTCATTCAAATTATATTTTGTAGCACGTTTTGGTAAAGTAACCAGTAATGAGATATTTCGGAATTATTTATATTTTAACTAGTAGAAAATTCCATTTCCTCGTGACTATTCTGGTTAAAGATCGTAATTTAGATAATCATAGATGAAGAATGAGATAGGAGGAATTTATGAGGATGTATGAACATACTTACAAATTTTCCATTAAACAGCATCATAAAATATCGCAGAAAATATGTGTGAAATTTTATTTTAGGTATTTAAAGGAATCTTTAAAAAAATACCAATTTCTCAATCCATTGCATTTTGCTATCCACTCAAATATGCTAATTTCATTCTCCAGGAAAGAATATATTGACACAAGCATTTGTATAAAGCATGTATTCTGAAATGTCTCTGAAAATTGTATGAAAGAAATATACTGTAGGATGGTACTGTGAAATAGTTAAATTCTTTAGAACGTAACACAGGTTGCTTTGTAGTAATTATTCGGGCTTTTAAAGTTCTGTCTACATTCCTCTCTGTTCAACTAGTCATGTCATCATTTTGTTGTCGACAAATAAAGTTTCAGAGAAGTACTGAGGGCGATGGTAACTTTCTGGAAAGTGTTGGTGTTAATTAGAAAATGACTAAGTCAGACATAATTGTTTATGCTCTTCGCTTTTTCTCAGTAAATTTCAATGGCAACCGTATCTAATACAGCTCACAGTTACAGATTCGTTCATATCCCAGAGAAAGGAATACACAACCTATTGGTGATCAGTAAAAACTGGATGTGATATGTATTCATATCTGAACTACTACCAAATCATTTTAACTTTCTGAAATAAGAAAGAGAAAATTTTAAAAAATTACGATATCTTACCTTTTTCTACATCCTTACATTTCAATACATTTTTTCTGTAGCTGACGTTGATCCATCTCTCCAGGTCATTTCTTAAAGACACGAGGATATCGAGACAAGTAAAGATTTGTTGGAGGCGATAGCTATACATCGCTAGTAGCCAGAGAAAAATAATATTACTTCAATTGGGTAATTGAATGAATTGTATCTTCTTCCCAAGCTACGAGTTCCCTTTGGCTGAAATGACTTCTAAATCGATAGGATACTTTCATACTGTTGTGTCGACGCTCCCAGACGACGAATTAGACTAGCCCAATACGTAGATATATAGGGAGAAATCTAGACGTCGAGAAGTTGAGTAGAGGTCATCCGAACGTACGACATAACACATATATATTTGATTATATCAAATCTATAAGGTAATCTTATGGAGAGGACCTAATATCCATTGACATATCAAATGAACTTCGTCGAGCGAAACGATATTTGTTCAGGATTTAACGGGTTGCCTACTTAATTTCATCGCCATGCACAAATGTAATTCCAAATCATCTTCAGTATACAACTAACTCATAAAATTGTCATGCCTTATAGCTGAATAAAATACCTATATTCAAGCAAATTACAGGATTACACTGGTCTTGAGGAGATTTTATGTTCGCACAGGAATATAGGCGTTCGTCTTATGAACTGAAAACATACAAAACAAGATATATTATTTGTGCCACATCTTGGTAAATTAAACAGCGTTAATTAAGAATGTTATTTGCAATTACGTGAATGAGAAGATTTAGTTTGTATAATGTTAAAAGGTATTACAAAGTTTAGATATAACCGTCACAGTCCAGAATTAAACTTGCGTCACTGTCAGAGATCACTTTTCTAATGACAATATACACTGTGAGTTTTAAAGATAATTTGATTATTAAAGAAAGAAAAAGGATGAAGTGTGGACAAAATAGTTTACAATATTAGTCAACATGGATGAGTGTTCGTAGTTGATGAATATGCTAGAAATAGCTGTCACATCTGCCTTACATTAAACACCATCGTTTTAAAAAGCTGAAGAGGGTTACATTATAAGATGCGATTCTAGAAACCTCAGAATACTACCAGATATTCGAGATAGTCATGGCTGGAATAACTTTGGTCCAACGTACCATTCATAAGAGCTGACATAGAAATACACAACAAATGTAAAAATATCAAGTTATAAAAATAATATGAAAAAGCTAAAGGAATTTTAAAGTGACAATTGGGTAATATATATGTGTGAGAGTCTGTGTATACACTCAGAAAGATGTTATTCATAAAATTGCTACGGAAGCAGCTTTTGATATTTTTCCTGTGGTTCTACATTACAGGCGTCAAATTATGCTGAAAAGAGTGCAGGAGAATTCCATTTTCTCACATTACAAACTTTTTATAAATGCATCGACATTTTTTTGTCTTTTCAAAACAAAGTTTCTCGATAGTTGTATGAAAAAATACTTTGTAATACAAATAAATTCAACGAGGGCATTGAGATCCTGTTTCTAAGTATAACTTTCTCCATCAAAAGACTCATTCACATGCGCATATAAAAAAATCTCACACGCAAAAATATACAGAAAAATACGGAAAAGGATTCAATTTCTGACTGATTGATTATATATGTCAGGATCAAATATTTTCAGAATAATTTTCTGCATGTTTACATTAAAACTAACAGCTCTGGTATTATATCAGCGACAGAAACTAAAACTTAATGCACTGTTCCGAGCCCTGCAACTTTTAGGGCCAGTTACCCGTTTCCATAAGATATAAGTAATGTTGATCATAACATTTCCCTTGAACAGGACATCAGTTAATCACAGGTTTAGTTGTTTGCAGCTGAGCAGACTGGAGTAATGTGAAATAATTTGCTTTCCTCATGAACACAATGCAACGTCTGGTCCGGGATTCCAATGCTCTATTTTATATCGTTACTGCCCACAAGGAGTTACACACAGAGGGGACACACTAGGACAGACAAACATATTAAGTCGATTATATCGATCCCAGTGCGTAATTGGTACTTATTTAATCAATCCCGAATGGATGAAAGGCAAAGTCCTCCTCGGCGGATTTCGAACTCAGGACGCAGACTGAAAGACACACCTCATGTGTGTGTGAGTGTGTGTGTGTATGTGTGTGTGTGTGGTTGTGTCTCAATTTCTCCCCCAACCGCTTGAAAGCCGGTGTTGGTGTGTTTCCGTCCCATTAAACTCGCGGTTCGGCAACAGATACCAATGGAATGAGTACCAGGCGTTTAAAAGAATAAACACCGGGGTAGATACATTTGACTAAAAATTCTTCAAGGCGGTGCCACAGCATGACCGCTGACTAATGACTGCAACAAGTAAAAGGCAAAAAGATAAAAGATATTTAAATAGTACTGAGATAAATATATTTTGCGGATGCACTTCTCAGCATTCGATAATATTGTTTAGAAGGCACTAGATAAAATCATTCATAAAAGAATAAAAGGAGAACTAGAACAGAACACGACTGGCCTCACCTTCTTAGATTTGGTTCCTTTACTCTCTAACAGAGGCGCTGTTACACGGTGAAATTACTGTCGTCTGCGTGTAATGTATTCTTAATGAAAACCATAGTAAGTTACTTAAGTTGTCAAATGTTCTTAGAAAATAAGAACATTTTATTTAAAGACACTTCATCAAAGACATTTAAAGACACAAAAAAGTATGCATCCATAAAGTTAAAAATACCTGTGTGTATGTATAGGGATATAATAAATATCCTGGCAACAGCTGTAAGACCTTCTATCTATAAATGTTCTAAAATCTACACAACGTTGGTTCTTTATCTCATTACGAAAGGAAAAAAAATTATATACACACGCTGACATATGACCAACGTTGAACCCCTTATTACTTGATCACCAAACCTGGAACTTAACTATGGTATATCTATAACACTAATTTAGCATTACCTGACACCTTTCGCTCTCAATGACACCATAACCTTTCATAAACTCTCTCTCTCTCTTTATATATATATATATATATATAGATAGATAGATATAGATAGATAGATAGATAGATAGATATAGATATATAGATAGATAGATAGATAGATAGATAGATATAGATAGATAGATAGAGAGATAGATAGATAGAAGATAGATAGATAGATATAGAGAGAGATAGAGAGATAGAGAGACAGATAGACAGATAGATAGATAAATAGATAGATAGATAGATAGAGATAGATAGATAGATAGATAGATAAATAGATAGATAGATAGATAGATAGATAGATAGATAGATGATAGATAGATAGATAGAGATAGATAGATAGATAGTAGATAGATAGATAGATAGATAGATAGATAGATAGATAGATAGATAGATATAGATATATACAATGTTTGTTTTAAGTACTGTTGTAAATTCCATTTTACATTAATGAAACGAGTTCTTCTATACTGTTGTAGAGTACAAATTTATTTTTGTTCGAGAAAAATATTATTGGCTGTGACTTCCAACTTTCGGCCAGATAAGCCATCGTGGGACTGCTTAAGTTGCTGAAACTTCGAAATCACCGTCAATGATATTCTTGTTTAAAAATGAAATATACAAAGAAACATACATATCCACACATTCAGACAACTCCAAATAGTGGTCAGAATTTACTGTCTTCGGTGAGAATGAAAAAAATATGGAATCAATGGATAGCAACACTCGAAGTAAAGGTGCAGATTATACTGAACATCGAAATTTTTACTTCTGACATAAACTGAACAATTTTAGGAAGAATTATATTTACGCATAATTTTGGTCTACAAGACATAATCAGCACTCTGTAGTGTTGCCTTGAATTAATTAAATTCGTGCATCAATTGATGTATGTACAAATTATATAAAATAAGCGTATTTTTGTGTTGTGGAAAGAGACGAGTCATGACACCTGTAAAGAGATATAAACACAGAGAACGACAGCAGGATAAACGTAGAGAAACACACAGGTAACCAACTAATACTATATATATATATATATACATATATATATACATATATATATATATATATATATATATATATATATATATAGTATTATATATACTATATATATATATATATATACATACACACGTGTCTGTGCATCTCTCTCTCAATCTTACCATATATATATATATATATTATATATATATATATATATATTCAGAAAACGAGATCAGTGGGAATACAAGCATATACAACATATATAAATATACACAGACGTATATTCAAGCACATATGCACGTGTAAATATACATACATATATCAATACATGCATGCTAGCATAGTTGTGTTTAGTGAAGAAGAAATTAAATTCCATAAGTTTACAAATATTATAAACCAATTTTTCTAAAAAATGAAACACTATATATATAACCAGAGGTTAAACTGTTAATAAAAATAAACTCGATAGGAAATAACTGGAACTTTAACTGCGGTAAGATAATAAATGTATACTTACCTGAAAGTTTTTGCTACACACGCGCGCAAAATTGCTCGTTTTAAGAGTAGTCGCGATCAACTCACGTACATTCAAGCAATATTATTGATGGAAATAATTAAAGAATACATTATGCTTCATATTTTCTGCATTTTCTTAATATTTTATTCGTTGAATTCATATTCATACTCATATTTTTCGATATTTAAATTTTTTTTTTTTAAAGAAAAATGCCTCTTTACAAAATAAGATTCAATTGAAGGAAGTTATAACAATATTAGTGAGGGTACGTACATAAAACATAACAAAATATAACAGCATAAATATAATTGAATGGTAGAAATTGTTTCATATCTTGTATGCGCATATGTATATACAGTGTATGTATGCATATATATATATATATATATACATATGTATATATATATATATTATATATATATATATATATTATATATATATATATATATATATATATATATATATATATATTATATATATATATATATCAGTATATATGTAAATGTAAATTCATATAAATGTGACATATATTTATGTTTGTTTGTAAATTTGTATATGTGTGTGCGTGTTTGTACGTGTGTGCCTGCGTGTATAAAGCCTAGCTTAAATTACCTACTTTGCTTTCCGCGCTTTAAGCAGTTAAAATTGTCATTGCATGTAAGTATACTACTACAGATAACATATAATCCACATAGATGCAGTCGGTAAATGCGATTTTCCACGCGTAAACATCTTAACCTTGTTATATGATCGAATGTTTTCTCCAAGAAGTCGAGCTAAGTTCACGTCACAATGCTTGTATTGCTCATATATGCAATCTGCATATATTTCTACCGAACCCGATAAAGATTTTTCTCGTTGCCAATGTGAGTAATACAGCCTCTTCAGGCAAGTTTTTGTAATATCTTCTTGAATAATATTGCAAGTTTTTGCCGGCAAATCCTTCAGATACTCACAGAGAATATGCCGATCACGTGCAAACTTCACAGCTTTAAGGATATAATCAGATTTATTATCATCCAAATCCGCAGAAGATAATTCCCAACTTCATCACGTATACATTGAACGGTTCCGTGAAAGTGAAAACGTGCGCAGAAAGCTCTGTATACCCAATCCAATGTCGCGTGAACATCTACATGAGTATGCGGATAACATTTTAATTCAGGTCCAAGTAATGGATATAACTGAAAATATTGATCCGAAACAATACAAACGTTGCTTTTAGCCAAAAGAACGTATTTCGCCCAAGTTATAGCGACGAATTCACTGCATTTATGTATTCTGTCATAGTAGCAGCGAGTATCCGGGACACACCAGGTATAAATATGCCAGTCAAAAATCTTCATACATTCCATTGAACTGCTTGCGCATGACTTCTTGCTTTCATTTATACGGCGATACTGGTTACACAGATACTTGTTAGCTTCTTTCCAACGTGCCATACTTGTGGAATTTCGCATTAAAGTGTCTAACGGATGGTTGGACTTTAAACTGTATTTTATTATACAATCAATGGTCAGGTTAAATGACGGTTTACAAACTGCTTCTTTTCTTTCATCCTCATCGTGACCTTTAAGTTTTCGCTTCCGAGCCAACAACATACATTTCTGAATTTCCGACTGTTTGGGAATTTCAGTGTCGTTTTGACATCTAACAACGACGACCAGCACGATAATTGCTAAAATATAACCCATCAAGCAAGGGATGTTTACTTTCATCATCTTCACCAAAGGTGGAGTTCTACTATAACATATAACTTCAAGTAACCCACTGTTATAGTAACACACCCTTATATATCTTTCCTTCTATTTCTTCGGCTTCCGCTTTCATTTGAACAGTATTTTTGTAAAAAAAACAAAACTGTTTTCTTTCCTTATACGAATATTTCTAAACGCATAAAACAACTACTGTTTTTGTGCTTTTTCTTTATTTATACTTCTGGAACTTTTGTTGCGACTGGCATTGCTGCTGCTGCTGCTGCTACTACTACTACTACTACTACTACTACTACTACTACTACTACTACTACTACTACTACTATAACAACAACAACAAAAGAAGATTATGATGATTTTCGTGATGATTATAAACAAATTCGGTCTGTTACTTTAAATAACACGGCTGCTGATGATATTCGCAGCTATACATTACATCTAACTTCAGCAGTCCTAAACATACATACATACATACATATATATATATATACATAGATATATGTTTGTGTGTGTATGTATATATATTTTCTTTTTTACATTAAATTGCATACATATATATACATATATATATACACACACACATACCTTTACATACCCGCTCATAAATGTATGTAATTTTCGTAGCTTTCATTATTTTTAATTTTTTTTTTTTTTGGTAGGGGGTCTCCTCATAGTGGGCTTGTTATATACGTGCATTTCTCACCAATATTTATATGAGACCGCTGAGGCTAATAAAGGGACGATTAATATAAGAGGTCTAAACTTAGAGACAGAATTAAATAATATTCTACTGTTTTTGCCATTCATCGGTGTTTATTTCTGTATAAGAATGTAAGATGTGTTGGAAGCTGTAGGGACGAAATTGGTCGTGATTCCTCTATTTTTTGCTTTCTCTTGTTTTTCATGTATACATCTCCTCAACTTGATTCCTCCGATGGTCAATCTTTACCGTGTGGAATCGATCCCTTGCAAAGTATTTTCCGTAAATGTTCTTGTTGCACACTAACTCGCCCCCAAAACACACATACACTTGTAGCATGTTCTTCCAATTAATTTGATCAAGTGACCGCAAGGTATGTCAGAAATACTTTTCTGTGTACGTTCCTGTCGTGCGCGCATTAGCACCAACACTTTCACGGAAGGGTTTGTTGCTGATAAATATATTTGTGACTGTATAAAAGTTTGATAAATATTTACAATAACACCATACTCTTTCAATACTAACTCTAATTCTAACCATAAACCAAAATTTGTCAACTGTAAGGCCGGCGCTCGACCCTTGCGTCCCCTGCATACGCAAGGAGCCTCCGACAAGAACTGGAATTACTATAATGTAAATCTTAAAATTCGATGTTACACACGACTTATGTAATTTTAAGAAGAAAAAGAAACATAGTTCTTTCTAAATAACGATAGGTCTTCACACGGATGCACGCCCGGTGAAAATTCTTATTACATTGATGTCATTCATTCATTCATTTGGTCCTTTAAGCAATATACACTATTGGATATCTTTCAATTTATACGATAAACTTTATAATTTTTAAAGTTCTATATTCCCGTGACATAAGTTAGAGACACCGACATGAGTTATTCAAATAATTGTTTGTGGAATGGAGTTAATAAAATTAAGTAGAGTACATTCGATATTTCATACTTAAATCAGATATGACTATTTCTACTGGATAGGGATTCAAAATGTTATATCTTGATAAAATTCCAATACATAATTTGAATATTTTTGAAACAACTCGTCCGATTAACACTTGATGTTTCACATATAAATCCGTTGTGAGTATTTATTGTTGGATATGGATTGAAAAATACTATATATATTACCTATTTTTAGTATTCTTGGTGCAACTCGACTTATTAACACTGGATATTTCTATTTTAAATCAAATGTCAGTAATTATACTTGGATAGGGATTTTAAAATATTTTATGCTGATAACTAACATTACTTACTAGCCAGCAAAAAGGAGAGCAACGCCTCCTCTCCCAGAAGAACGGTGTGCGGCCTTCTTCTATACATTTCCCTATACCTTCTCAGTTTTACCACATGATGAAGGGGAAGAGGTTGCAGAAATATCTCCCCTGCATTTCCAACCTCCCCGCCTCCCTCTCCCGAACATTTTCTGAGCAAACCACTGCTATATACTTTAACTACTAGCGAGAGATTGCGGACGGCAGGCATCCGACCGGACAGAAAAGCAATATCACATTTTCGTGACATTTTTATTATTTTTAGCTAATTTTGAGATGGTGATCTGAAATATGGCTTCCGTTGGTTTCTGACATGTTAGGCTTTCATGCTATAGCATATCCCTTTTCTTTATGATGTACTGTATAAATAAGTTACTTGGCCAAGATAGCTTTCATCTTTATCGCTTCAAATCTCAAATTATAATATCAATGGAATATGAAATAATAAATGAAATGTAAGATAACATCTCCTTTTACTAAATACATTCTCTAATATGATGGACAAAACGCAAACCATCATTACTCATAGCTTCATATACATGGAACAAATTTCCACTAACGAGAATGCCTCATGTCTACACAACCTATTTGTGTGCTCCAACAGTACTTTCTCGTCGTGTGTGCGTTCCATGGGCCTTGATAGTTCTCCTCCATAATCTTGCTTGAGGACAACACTGACCAAGCTCATCACTTACGCCTCTAAGATTAGCAGGACACTCATCAAGATGACTATTGAGGAAATGAAGCTTTATGCTCATGTTGCAGCCTAAAAGATGAAAGACACTAAGTGATGTCTCCTCCAAAACTGTGAAGTCTGCAGCCGTTTCACCCCATCTCATATCCTTTCACAACAGCCACAAATGAATTCCATGATCTTTTTCTCGTCAGTCATTGAGCTCGAGATATTCTGGCCTATGATAACCATCAGCCATTATTTTATCATAATTTAGGCCAAGAAATGCACATATGAATTTAAAAGTTACCTTCCGCATTAAGAGTGGTGAGAAGATGATTTTCACGCGCTCAACAGGTGGTTCGTATAAGATATTCTTCTCCCGAACAGTCAAACTTTTCTTGACTGGCCAGATTTTTTGTTACCATTTCTTGAGAAATTTCAAGAACATGGAGCTATGAATGGGGCCAATATGTGCCAGCCCATAAAAAATAAAAACAACTCGACGTAATGGAAATAAACTATTGCCATTTTTAAACTCAGTGATACCACATTATACACAAACCGGTTTCAAACTTAGGTCAAACTTAGAAAAAAGTTAGAATTTGGCGGCCAATATATTAGAAGCAACAAAGAGAACTGGAGCAACGGGTAACAAAGTGTCTGGCTCAAGAACACAAAACACAACCCTGACGGGAATCGAACTCAATATCTTATGATTCTGAGTTCGACGCTCTAGCATCTGACCCAAGGACATTCACGATGATCGTTATACACCCATCTACTCAAACATCCAGATTTTGCACAAGCGCATTTTACTCGCATTTTGCATGACAATGTATCTGTTGATTTTTCGATTTCTATCACATTAAGTTGCGCAGAAATAACAATGCTTTTAATTTTCTAGCATTACAGCATGAGCAAACATGGCAGTAACATGTTCTAGCTTTTTGCCTTTTGATGCAATACATTTGTTTTAATTAGGACTTCTATTATGCATCATTGATAATGTCAATAATAGTACGTTATTATACAGCAGAAAATGCATTAAGAGTGGCATCATATACATATTCAATTTTATTTTCCAATGTAATTAAAACTTCTGCTTTAGAACAGATGAGGGGAATAGAATACCGTGAAATCTGGGAAATATGGTATATGAACTCCATACCGGAATATTCCGAGAATGACGGCTTGCTTTGCTGGGAGGGAGATTGGTATATAGGAACACCCTTGTTCCTATTTGAATTAAGTAGCGGAAAAGTGACACAACACATCGGTTTTCCTGCTGTAGTGTTGAATGTGATACCGCATTTTGGTATCACTTCTTTCCATAATTTGTTACATCAAAAGCCTTTGATAAAGTTAAAGAAAACAAAGTACAGACGCTTATGATCTGCTATAACTGGCACATATGTAAATACATACCAATGATGTCACCACAATTGAGTGGAATGAGCAGTGTTCTAACAAATATATTCCCGATAGACGTCTGAAGCACCATTACTCAACAGTGATTATTCGTTGGGTGTCTTCCTTCTCTGAAGACGTGAATAACGTTTTATGAGACATTAGGTGAGATGTCTTCTACTCTCGGTTTATAACAACAGTGTATGAATGTTAAGTGTTACTTATTCACTTCCAAGTCTTCCTATTACAGCTAATATTTTACTGAAGTTAAGGCGACGACCAGGCCGGGCGAAATGCTTAGCGGTATTTCCTCTGCCGCTACGTTGTGAGTTCAAATTCTGCCGAGGTCGACTTTGCCTTTCATCCTTTCGGGGTCAATAAATTAAGTACCAGTTACGCAGTGGGGTCGATCTAATCGACTGGAGCCCTCCCCAAATTTTTTGGGCCTTGTACGTAGAGTAGAAAAGAATATTTCACTGGATTTGAGTCTCTGTTCCTTTGAGAAAAGCTTTCCTTTTTCAGTCTTTGCATGTCACGTAGTGCAGTTAAATTATTCATTATTGATGTTTCTCCGTTAATGTCCCTGCAATTATTTCTTTGTTGCGCAGTCACAATTTAAGCATCAATCATTTTTACTTCTTTTCCATCACCTGTTGACACTTGTATATTACGTCATGAATTTTGCTTTGTATTTTATAATGAAAATCATCCAACATACTACACACGGTGTGTAGAATAGCAGTGAGCAAATATTTCAATTACAATTAGCAGATAATATCTGTATTTTAAAATCTTTGGTCTGAATTGTTTTCTGCTTTTGTTCTTTTCTAACACCTGACATTGTTCTTCGTTGCAGGTGTATGTTTATAGATTACCACATTTGATTCCTAGAAAATTTGCCTTCCACAGTTATTACATAAGTCATTTAGGCAGCCATATAAAGCGTCTCTTTCATTGCCAGCCAATTACACTCAACATGTATCGTTGACCATTACAATTTCCGATATTATTATTTGCTAATAAATATTTACTCTAATGATTATGAAATGCTTATAGGAAATGAAAATCTTACTCTAAACTTCAAATTCCTCTATGTCATTTATTCATTACAGACATTTTCTCACCAGTCATTATATAATTACATTCTATTGGTATCATACCATCATTTGAATATTATAATTTTTAAATAAACAAGATAGCCTTTAGTGTAAACGGATTCCACGTTTATTATTAACGAATGTTTTCGTTAGATATATATGAATTTATGCATTCATTCTGTTCTCAGAGTTGTTTTACTTGCTATCGCTGCTTTCCTTTCTGTCGGCGTGTTTGTTATTATTTTTGTGGGGAATGGCCGTTTTTTATAATGTCTTATTATATAGATCCACCAGTAGTCGTTTTCTCAACATGTTTCATATATTTAATTGCTAATATTTCAGTGTCTCTACAGCAGGAGTTAGAATTGTTTAAACGTCGGGCAAAGTACTTGATGCCATTTCGTTCGTCTTCATTTTGAAATATCACTGAGGTCGACTTAATCTTTCATCCTTTTGGTGTCTATAAAATAAGTAGAAGCTGAATTTACCTCCTCCGACGAAATTGCTGGCTTTGTACCAAATTTGAAACCAATAGTTTAGTAGCTCTTACTTCAAACTTATATGAAGCATAGCACGGTCATATAGTTTTAATTCGATCGACAGCTCTGTAATTTCGTTTTCAATTCTCCATGCAGTACCTTCGTGGCCGTTATTTAGATAGAGTTTTCATTAAGTACATGTATAAGTTGGTGTATATCTAATCGATGTGAAGCTCTCCTCGAAATTATTGGTTTCGGAACAAAATTTAAAACCATTTACACAGTAGAAATCTAGCGGAATTGATAGCGTACTCGACAAATCTATTTGTGTTTTGAGTTAAAATACCAACGCTGCAAATTTTACATTTTAACTTTTACGTTCGATAAAATAAGTACCAGTTGTGCACAAAGTTCGATGTAATCAACTTACACTCCCATCAAAATTACTAGCGTTGATGTATTAAAACCTTCCGTTTTATAGTAAATATTTCAGCATTTGTAACCTCCTTACTAGAAAACGCTGGTATGGTTAATTTTGCCTGACAGCTATGTAGATTCAGTTTCGACTCTTCGCATATCACATTCTATAAATGTCTTCTCGCATAAGAAAATCGTATAAGAAATTCTTTGGGCAGAAAGCTTCGGATTTCATCGGTTGCAGCATTTTCATTTTCATAATGGAAACTCAGCCGCACTCACTTGAGTGACTTTGACTGATTACACTCTGTTAGTAGGTTTTATTTTCAAAACTCCCAAAGGCGCTTTGATTCCAGCTCTAAGAAAAAAATAAAGGTGGCCACTACATTGCTAGAATTAGTAACACATTCTCTCTCGAATTTAGAATTAGTAACAAATTCTCTCTCGAATTATCCTCTTCTTAGAAAGGACACCTTATACACATTAATAAGAGATATAAATTAATAGTCCTGTCAGGAACAGAGAGGATGTTTAGAACGGTGATAACATGTTTAAAGAAAAGTAGCCGTAAGTATCTACACACTACTATATACACACTAGCACACATGGGTATGGACAGGTGTATAACGTTTTCATTTTTCCTACACCAAACCATGTTATGCTTATATCCAGGCAACTAAACCTAGACACACATATATACGTTACATACATACACACGCAAACCATATATATATATATATATATATATATATATATATGTGTGTGTATATGTGATTGCTTTTGTTAAGCAGTGTCGATTTTTACAATTCTGTAAATAATAACAGAATTTTATATGCTTAAAGGTTGTAAGCGATCATTGCGCAATGACTAAAGAAAATCGTCTAATAATGAGGCACATAAATCCCCTCGACGGAAAATAAAGTAGGTTTTCTCGTACGCGTGAGACTCGAACCCACACATATTCGTTTCGCGACAAGTGTGCTAGCCATTTACACCAACGAACAACCTGCTACTTTCCATCAGATTTAAGAACTACAATTAGTTCGTAGTATTGGTTTTGTCAACAAACTTTCACGTCCTTTTACTGCGATGGCTTTTGTTAAGCAGCGTCGATTTTTACAATTCTGTATATACTAATAATAGTATTTTATAAGCTTACAACTTATAAACGATTATCCTGCAATCTATATAGAAAATGGTCTAATAATGGGGCATATAAGCCCTCGACAGTCAAACGCTATTACAATGAAGTATCAGGCTGTAGCAAAAGTTAGATATATATGTGTTTAACTTCTTAATTCTATTTGAAATACTTCTTTCATTTTATTTCATTCTTTGTTAATTTTTAAACTGAAGTTTTTGTATTGGCCTCATGTTCACGCCAAACAAAGAACATATTCGTCAGGTTATTCTTTGTGAATTTCAAAGGGGGATTTGTGCAGGTGTATAAGCAAAATCGCCCCAGACCATTTATGGTGATAGTGTAGTGTCTAAAAGAAGATACAGAAGATGGTTCACACAATTCAGAAAAGGAGACTATAGCCTGCAGAATGAATTAAGAGAATGGCACTCAACAGTATTTGATTCCTGAGCAGTGGAAGTCACTGTTCGTGAACTAAGCATGCCACCATTCACCGTGAATTGAAAAGGCTTTGTAAAGCGTTAATGTTGGGAAATGGTTCCTGCATGATCTCTCTGCAGACAATCGCAAACAATATGTATACTACTGTGGATCATTGTGACTTTGTGAGTTGGAAATGCATTTTTGTTAACGAAGTCCTTACTGGAGATGAAGACCGGATACTTTACCATAATGTTAAGGGAATATGTCAGTGGCTCAGTCGTAGTGAAGAGCCAGTTTTAGCAGCCTTGAAGGGGCCTGTAACCAAGGAAGATTATTCTGACTATATGGTAGGATATGCGTGGAACAATTCATCACGAGCTGCTTGACAATAATCAAATCATAACAATCAATGCATACGACCAACAGTTAACATGTTTAGAAGCAGCTTTGCAACAAAAGCGTGCACCATTAAGGGGTAATTTTTCGTCATGATAATGCATGACTTCCCACCGCACAAAAGACCAGCGATCTTGATAAATATACTTGGGAAATTATGCATCAACCACCATATTCTCCGGACCTAAAGCCTTCAGGTTACCTTCTCTTCACAAGTTTGAAAAATCATTTGAGTAGGTTAAGACTTGCTTCAAGCGCAGAGGTTGAAAACTAGTTAATTCCCTTTTTCACTTCTAAACCTGAGGCATTTTGTGAACGTGGAATTAAAAAGCTCATTGACAGGCGGAAAGTGGTCATAGAGAAGAATGGTGACTATACTATCGATTAAATAAATCAGGTGCTGTCTTTTTATTGATTAATGGGTCTTAAAAAATGGACAGAACTTTCGTTGCCACCTGATACAATGTCACAAAGTCATACAATGCTCCCGAAATTGCAGTAAGAACCACTGTTTACGTATTTAGTTAGCTCTTTGCTTTTCTTTAGGAAATTTACTTCAGTGTAACTTCATCTCCCTTTAGAAAATTTACTCGAGTGTAACTTCACGTCGTACTCTTATCTTCATCCTGAAATGGTATTTTCAGTGTCGGCCGGAGTTTTTGCCTGACATGAAATCCTATCTTCAAAAATTCTTCAGACATATCCTACCAGAAACCTCATTCACAGTAGCCAGTATGCAAAGCTTTTCCGTGCAAAATGTGGGTCGGTCTTTAAGAAAGACTCACCTCATTGTTGGCAAGATAGCTCACTAAAGTTAATATAAATTTCCTATTTTGACTACACGCCAGTAATAATAATGTCATTTTCTCCTCTATCGAATGAATTACGTGTTTATAGCAAACGAAAATATGAATGGAAACTGTATTTTCTTTTATTTATCTTAAGCTATCTATTAAATCATTGAATTAATTTTGCAGACGATGAAATTTTCATCGTTGTTGTCATTCACGTAAGCAGTTGACTGTTCGGTATTCATTAAATGAGAAAGCGATAGACAGATATGGCTAAAAATATATATTCGCCGTCCTCCATATGCTAGGATGAGGTACTTTGAAGCCACACTACGTTGATGCATACTATATGTGCCTTCATATTAGTGTATTCTCTTATTTTCCCTGTCACCGTTCCATGTAATGAGAAGATTAGGTCTGAGTGTAGAAGGAGCAAACGAGAGTGTTGTATCTTATCAGCGGAAGAATACAAGTGATAAGTGAATAAATCATAATATAGTAAGATCGTCTGAGAGATAACTGATGAGCCCTAAGTTACACCCAATTTGGTAAGATAACAAGGAGAATGCAAGGGTAAGGGGGACAGGGATGTGGACGACAGAAAATCGAGTAAGTCTATGTGGGGGTGTAGCATTAAGTACATATTTTATGATAGAACAATCATGATAAAATACAAGCAATGGAATCTCACAGTTAAACGCGTTTATCTAAATTATTTCATATTGAGACACCCAGGAAATACTTATGAGGTCAGAGGCAAAGTATTTTTATTGTGCAGATGTAATATTTGTGACTGGAGCAACAGATTCAAGACACTTTACAAATATATCACACACGACGTTGATGAAGAAGATCTTGATCAGCTGCCGAGAAAAACGAATGCGATAGCGTGTGTAAACGTTGTAATGGTGTTGCTCAAAGCTATCTGGGAACTGATGTGTCGTTTGAGAATTAATGATGCTGAAATTATGTTCTCGTGCACGAATAAACATCTTGAACAGCAAATGATTGCTTAATTCAGTGAATACTTGAACGGTTTGGAAGATAACAGAATAACAATAGTCTCATTTGATAACGATGTAAACGTGGTAGAGTGATAATGAACAACAGCTTGCGGAAATAATTTCATTTCAAGTCTTATTCTCATGCGTGTACCGACGTTCCGAGTTCAAAAACTGAAAGATTTGTGTTCAACTTGTCTTCCTTCGCGTTCGCTGATAGAAGAAAAAATAATTGGGCACAAGTGAAGTGAGATCATGTCAAATGCGACACTTCTGTACAAAATTGGCGCCTGACGGAAAAACTGGATAACAAAATGATTCACTCGAAAACAAAAAATTACTTCCTTCTCTCGGAAAACCTTCCCAAATCCTGAGCAACATTCTTCTTCTTCTTCTTTCTTCTTCTTCTTCTTCTTCTTCTTCTTCTTCTTCTTCTTCTTCTTCTTCTTCTTCTTCTTCTTCTTCCTCTTCTCATTATTATTATTATTATTATTATTATTATTATTATTATTATTATTATTATTATTATTATTATTAGTATTATTATTAGTATTATTATTATTATTATTTGTATATATATATATATATATATATATGTGCAATATATGTATATATGTATGTGTGTATGTAAGTATGTATATATGTATGTACATATGCGTGGACAGATCTTTTAACAGGCATCAACATTACCTTCTTCACTCCTAACGCCCGTATGTTCTAACAATGTAATTTTGCCAAATACAGTTGATTTCATATTCAATGCTCCGAAAAAGCTTTATGATGTTACTCAGACACTCAACTAAGAGACCATAACTTACAGTAGAAACAACTGCAAGCTAATGATATTCATAGCATAACCTTTGTCGGTTTTATTATCCCTTTGTCCCTATTGCCACTCGATGCTCATCAAACATTGTTTTCTGGACTATTCGTATACTGAATTCTACACCAAGCTTTTAGCCTCGCTATGCCTAAGCGAGATATTCCATATATATATATATATATATATATATATATATATTATATATATATATATATAAATGGATGAATGAATTATCCTTGTTTACCGTTAACATGGAAAATTCAATAAACAGTTACCAGGGTAGCAAAATTCACGCAAGTAACATGGATGAAACGATCTATTCAAAGGTAGAAACTCCGGGTTAACGCGCAGTAATTTGTGTAGTATAAGTAAATAAACGGAGTTAAACGCAGATGTTATTAAAATTCTTTTACTTTCGACATGTGTTTCGAAGAGGACATTGGTTTTATTCGAAAGGAATAAACGTGTAAAATGGAATCTTCACATCAGGAAAGAATGTCTTGTTGTTGAGATAGGGTCTCTTTCTTTCCTGATGAGAAGATTGCATTTTACATTGTTTATTCCTTTGGAATAATACTATGTTGTCTTCGAAATATATGTCGAAAGTAAAAGAATTTTAATAAAATCTGCGTTCAACTCCATTTATTTACTTATATATATATATATATATATATATATATATATATATATATATATATATATATATATATGTATATACTTCATTCATATCATTATTATTATTATTATTATTATTTATTATTATTATTATTATTATTATTATTATTATTATTATTATTATTACTACTACTACTATATATATATATATATATACATATATATATTGTCATTCATTCTTATTGCCATTGTTACTTCTCAGTGATCCTGTATAGGTTGATACATTGAGATAGCATGAGGGTTTGAATGGTTTTCAAAAGCATAGTTCACCATTTGTCTGCCCGGGGCATTTCCGCTTATTTGTTCAAACATTCATCTCTTTGTTTCAAGCACTCCTTTCATAATTTTCATCTTCCTGTGGTGGTTGAAACAAAATGGATGTTTCTATCATACATGATGAATGTATGCCTGAAAAATATGTCCGGTATTTCACTTGTGATATACAGGATAGACAAATTTTTATATGTCGGCTGAGGAGAGGCGAATCACTTAAATCTATATTTAAACATTCATTTCTACATTTCTAGACTACAACGTTTGTAACGTTTTCGCTGTCAACATTTGATTTTGTAAACGTACACAACTCTGATCCTTCTCATTTCAATGCATTTGACGTTGTGCTCCAGCCCGTCATGGAGGCCCCATGGATGTCATCTCAAATTCAGTTTGGAAAAAAAAACTAAAATTAGAGGAACGCATTCTTCACACGGGGACACATATGATTATGCACCCCCACCCAGATAAAATAGAATAAGCTTTTCGTGCGTGATTTAAGGCATATTTAGCTGTTGTTTTTAGCACTCTGAATAAGGCATATAATTTAAGCATTTAATAAGCGAAAAATACGAAACTCTAGTAAGCAGTTTGGCTTATTATTTTGGAAACAGGATTCTATATGTCCTGTGGCTTTCGATTATTAACATTATCAAAAATGCGCAAATATAAAGGTTATTGACTCATTATTTATTGATTTATGATGAAAAGGAATTTCCTGTCAATCATTACTTTACAAAACTTCACCAATACACAAAGTATGACATCATTTCCAAAAATGATTAAAGAAATTAACAATTGGTAGCGAGCTGGAAGAAACGTTAGCACGCCGGGCGAAATGCCTAGCGGTATTTCGTCTGCCGTTACGTTCTGGGTTCAAATTCCGCAGAGGTCGACTTTGCCTTTCATTTTTCAGGGTCGATAAATTAAGTACCAGTTACGCACTGCGGTCGATGCAATCGACTTAATCCGTGTGTCTGTCCTTGTTTGTCCCTTCTGTGGGTAGTAAAGAAATAGAAATTTACAATTGGTACCAAACATAAAAGATCCGGAACAAGATCTGGAGTGTACGGGCTGTGAAGTAGATAGTTACCAGCATGGGATTTTGAGAAGCAGTATTTACTAGGGTGTAACAAGTAGTTTAGTAGGGTGTGTTTCAGTAGTCTGCTACAATTTGAAATTTTAAAAAAAAATGTTGACAGATCATATTCTTAAGGGTGTACTAACGATTACTAAAATTAAAATGAACTATGGCATTTTTACTGTTTCTTATACAAAGTCTGGAATGCACCTCAGGTTTCTAAAATATACCGGTTGAGAGTCTATGAAAGAGACCCTACTGAGTCTAAGCAACGAGTTACACTAAAACATTATGACTATGAATGTTTGGAGAGAAGTGACTTTCCTCATTAATGCTAACACCTGCTGTACATTAACATTAATCTTTAGGAAATATATTATAAATAATGGTAAAAGCTAAAGTCATTCAAACAAATCTAGACTTGTAGAAGTAGTTGTAGTAGTGAACGCTAAATATTAGAAATACTTTCTCTCTCTCTCTCTCTCTCTCTCTCTCTCTCTCTCTTTACAAGGCACAGACGGCAGGCGTGCAAACGATTCTGCCAGTTCACCACCTTAAGTCTGGGTCGCTATCATACATTTAAGTAGCGAATCTGTTCTTCTGCCGCTGTCTATGTACATGAAGTCAAAAGTTTTCACCCATTAAATAAGCTCATATGAATAATAATAATAATAATAATATAATAATAATAATAATAATAATAATAATAATAATAATAATAATAATAATAATGATAATAATAATAATACAACTACTACTACTACTGCTACTACTACTGCTACTACTACTACTACTACTACTACTACTACTACTACTAATAATAATAATAATAATAATAATAATAATGATTATTATTATTATTATTATTGAGTGAGAGAGCAGTTCATGCCATCAAAGTGACACTGAGGTAAAATATACGAAGCCCAATATACCCATCATGACTACCCATCTGATAAAGGTACACCAGGCACATGCATCACAACCATATGTGCGCGACATGGTGATCTCATATCAATATAAACAGCACATGACCTTGCAGGTGGGGCCCAGTTAGAATTTTCTTCAGGTTGAGTAGCCCATCCCGCTCAAAAGGTCCCTGAATAAGGGTTGTTTAAGGATGTTGAAAGAACCACCCATGTTTCCAGAGGTGAACTATTCAAACCCCAAAGAATCCCTCTCAACACATGGCTATGATGCTCCCCCACTACTTCTGCTCGTGATCAGAGATGCACATATCGTCAGCCACTAAGGGACATGCTCAACTGGTTAAGGTCAAACAACTGACAAGCAAATCTGTGGTATTGAGCAGAATATTTGCTGTAGCCCATCTTTTATACCAAGACAAAACAATGTACATGATAACACTTCCAATCAGTTAAGATCAGAAGCCATGAGAGCCACTGCCTGGTACTGCATCATATTATTATCATTATTATTATTATTATTATTATTATTAATATTATTGGAAGTGTTATAATGTACAATGTCGTCTTTCTAGTAAAAAAATATACAGCAAATATTCCGTTCAATACCACAGATTTTCATGTCAGTTGTTTGATCATAACCAGTTGAGCATATCCCTTAGTCACTGAGGATATGTGCATCGCTGATCATGAGCAGATGTAGTGGGGGAGCATCATAGCCAGTGTTGAGTGGGATTCTTGGGGGTTTGGATAATTCTTCTTTGGAAACATGTGTGTTTCGTTCAACATCCTTAAACAACCCTTATTCAGGGGCCTTTTGAGCGGAATGGGTTACTCGACCAGAAGAAAATTCTAACTGGGCCCACCTGCAAGGTCATGCACTGCTTATCTTGATATGAGATCATCACGCCGTGCACATACTGTCCTGATGCATGTGCCGGGTGTACCCTTATCAGATGGGAAGTCATGATGGGTATACTGGGCTTCGTATATTTTACGCCAGTCTCACTTTAACGAGCATGCAATGGTGACGATGATGAGTAGGATGATTATGGTAGTGGTGGTGGTGGTGGTGGTGGTAGTGCTGGTGGTGGTGATATTGATGTTTGAACCTATAATGTTTATATTTGATAAGAATGCCCAAGCATTACAAGAGTTGGCATAATAAAAGGGATACGAAACGAGGGCATGTGCAGACATTCTCTCTCACGCATACAGAATCATATATTCACATGCAAACATGAACACATATATATTTATATATGCATATATATATATATATAGATAGATAGATAGATAAATAGATAGATAGATATATCGACAGATATATTGATACATAGATAGATATATGTATACGTATATACATGCATATATATATACATACATATATATATATATATATATATATATTACGTAATAATGAAGGGTGAAATTAATTAATTTGGAATAATTATCAATTACACCAAGTAGTCTTCGGCATGTAAAAGCCTCATTCGAGGAAAATTTAAGTAATACTAAGCAATAAAGGGTTTAGCAACGAATTGCCTTACCACATACCGAATTTAGAAATAGCAGTCAAAGAGTTATAGCTATTTCTTCTACTAAAAAGGGAGATCTCAGTAAAAACAGCAATTGGAAGGCAGACACAAACAGGTAAGAGAGAATGAATTGACGGCAATCTATCATACAATTTTAAGTTATCTACGGACGTACGTTTCGAAATCAAGTTTTTAGGAAAGCATAAGAATTAAATATTAAATAATTCTATCTCACCAAAACTTCTTTTCTCTTCAGCGTAGAATACTATAATCATAAATGATTATATATTGAATTTTGAGATACTAGAAGGCACCAACTCAACTCAGTATCAGAGCGAGCTAGAATCCGCAACTAGTATCACCAAATTCAATGTTTGAATGAAAAGATTGTGTCACCAGCCCCTTCCCACCCGCGATACTGAGTTGAGTTGGTGCCTTCTAGTATCTCAAAATTCAATATATAATCATTTATGATTATAATATTCTACGCTGAAGAGAAAAGAAGTTTTGGTGAGATAGAATTATTTAATATTTAATTCTTATGCTTTCCTGAAAACTTGATTTCGAAACGTACGTCCGTAGATAACTTAAAATTGTATGATAGATTGCCGTCAATCATTCTCTCTTACCTGTTTGTGTCTGCCTTCCAATTGCTGTTTTTACTGAGATCTCCTTTTTTAGTAGAAGAAATAGCTATAACTCTTTGACTGCTATTTCTAAATTCGGTATGTGGTAAGGCAATTCGTTGCTAAACCCTTTATTGCTTAGTATTACTTAAATTTTCCTCGAATGAGGCTTTTACATGCCGAAGACTACTTGGTGTAATTGATAATTATTCCAAATTAATTAATTTCACCCTTCATTATTACGGATAACCATATTTTATCTCAGTAGATGACCACAGCATCTTGTTTTGGCTACACGCGGGTGGAAGGGGCTGTTGACACAATCGTTTCATTCAAAATTGAATTCGGTGATACTAGTTGCGGATTCTAGCTCGCTCTGATACTGAGTTGAGTTGGTGCCTTCTGGTATCTCAAAATTCAATATATAATCATTTATGATTATAGTATTCTACGCTGAAGAGAAAAGAAGTTTCGGTAAGATAGAATTATTTAATATTTAATATTTAATCTTATGCTTTCCTTAAAACTTGATTTCGAAACGTACGTCCGTGGATAACTAAAAATTATGATAGATTGCAGTTAATTCATTCTCTCTTACCTGTTTGTGTCTGCCTTCCAATTGCTGTTTTTCTGAGATCTCCCTTTTTAGTAGAAGAAATAGCTATAACTCTTTGACTGCTATTTCTAAATTCGGTATGTGGTAAGGCAATTCGTTGCTAAACCCTTTATTGCTTATTATTACTTATATATATATATATATATATATATATATATACACATTTTTATACCTTTGAATATACTTCTCTCTCTCTCACTATATGCATATATATATATATATATATATATATAGATATAATATATATATATGTACACACAGCGTAAATGTATGTATGCATGGATCTATGTATGTATCTATCTACAAACTTTAATTTAGGCGTGAAGTAAAAACGTAAATTAAAACTGATTAAGATTTTAATAATCTGCAATAATCTTTGCAATAAAATTTAAAAAAGACAATCGAAATGATGTTTTGCGCGCTGAAAAATCTCAAAGCAAATTATGGAGCCTCTCAGGAGACAAGTACAACTGCGCATAACTGCATATTGCAGCGAAGGTAAAATATAGAAGATCTGGATTTTGAAGAAATAAGAGAATGAATGGGAGTGGGGATAGAGAGCGAGAGAGAGAGAGAGAGAGAGAGAGAATGAGATAGAGAACAGTAACGTAACAATGAAGTAGAGAGTGATGTTTTTTTTTTTCATTTTGATTTGAAGAGATTTATAAATAATGTTGAAAGAGAAATAGAAAATGAAAGTAAGAAGGAAATGAAAGATTTTGTAAGCTAAATGGGATTCTATGAAAATAAATCTAACGGAGAAAAATAATCCAGAGAAATGGTGACTGAAACACAAGATATAAATTGATTTTTCCAAAGGGGCAGATATGGATGTGCGGTAGGAAGCCCGCTTCCCAACCATATGATCCTAGGTTCACTGCCACTGTGTGGCACCTTGGGCGAGTGTCTTCCTCTATAGCCCTGGGCCACCTAAACGCGCGCACACACACAGAACGTGTAGGTGACTATACAATACCTTTCTTCACCATGCTATGCACGTAGGCAATGCGAGAGTAGATTTTTAAGTATTATAAATCTTGTGTTGTTATCGTATGTTGTTTGTAACACAAGGCACCCGGAGAAGTCTTGAGCATACACAACCTAATCCTAGTGAAGGAACCAGCAAAATGATGACCCCAATCGGATTAATCTTGGACATTATAAAACGCAATGAGTGTACCTTTGGTCACGATTGCAAGGATAGAAGTGTAACAAAACAGACGCAATGGGAGTGGGTGTCACTAACAGATGCTAAAGCAGACGACAGCGTTTAAGGGTTCACTCCGAAGACCCTCTCTTACTCTTTTACTTTTTTACTTGTTTCAGTCATTTGTCTGTGGCCATGCTGGAGCACCGCCTTTATTCGAGCAAATCGAACCAAAACCTACTCTTTGTAAGCCTAATATTTATCCTATCTGTCTCTGTTGCCGAACCGCTAAGTTACGGGGACGTAAACACACCAGCATCGGTTGTCAAGCGATGTTGAGGGGACAAAGACAAACACACATACATATACAATATAACATATATATATATATATATATATATATATATATATATATCTTATGATAAAAGGCAGATTTTCTCTGCCTCCCAAACCGTTCGTTTTTTATACAATTGTACAATATAGAATTTCTTCAATTGTAATTTACCTATGGTTTTACAAGTAGATTCCATTGGGTCATGGCATGTAATTTTTTTTTCAATTTCACCCCCAATTAAGCAAAAATTCGAGAAAACTCAATATTTTATACGATTTCCCTCTTTCATTTCAAGTGCTTCACTCCTTCTATTACCACTACACTTTCTCCTCCTTTCTCTTTGCAAGTGTGCAACAATTAAAGTGAAAGTATTTATATATAAAAAAAATACAGAGCAAGCAGAAACAATAAATACATAACGATTTACTCCTCACACAATTTCTTCAATTGGAGTTTACCTATGAATTTCCAAGTACATCCATTCGGTCATGGCATATAAATTCTTTTTCAATTCACCCCAAATTATGCAAAAATTCGAGAATATTTTACGATTTCCCTCTCACTTCAAAGGCTTTACTCCGCCTATTACTCCCACTTCCTCTTTACACACATAGACACGCAAACATATACATATATGACAGTGTCAATTGTTGAAAGAAAATTGCAAGCTAAGGTGTGTATGTGTGGTATGTGTGTGGTGTGTTGTGTGTGCGTGTATAACAACAGGGATGAGCCATTAATAGAGGTCATCCTTTTTGCTAGAGGAAGATCCGCTATGGTCTTATATGCTACACCACTGGTTTTCAATTCATATTAATCAAATAATATTCAATTTTTCACTCTTATTATGTGTGTGTGTGTGTATTAGCAATTCGTATAAAATTGCATCAATGACTTGAACTTGAATAAGTGGTTTCACATAAACGTTGTTGTGTTGCATTTGTTAAATAATTGTAAACCGTAACCCTCCCCCTTTCGGAGAAGGGGCTTTGGTTATTGTTTCAAAATTGAATTGTGTCCCTGTTTGGGGAAATTGACAATATTTTCACCGTCATTTACGGAAGCATTTTTGTTAAAATGCCTTCGATAGAAGAATGTCCAAAAATGAATTTCGCTGCAGCCGTACACTTCTATACAAGAGGGAGGACAAGATCCAATTGATCGAAATTGCAAGAGACGGGCCTACAATTCCAGTCTGTTATATATTTTGAGTATTGTTATCACTAGCGATATCAAGATATAACTTTGTATTTTGTATTTTATGTGTAGATGTATATATATAGATGTACATGTACTATGTACACATATATACATGCATATATATCTACCCATACACACACACACACACACACACACATACATAGGGGCAGGTGTGGCTGTGTGGTAACAAACTACGTTCGAAGATACTGTACTTGATATGGGTGGTAGTGCCTTGCCGGTCTATGGCCTACCTTCAACAAACCGGGAAGGCACAAACACTCTGTCTTCACATTTGCTGCGTGAGACATGTTTTAATGTTGACGAGCTTGCTGAGTACATAGCCGACAATGAGCCAAAGCTCCTTCCAGAACAGAAGTTCGCTTACAACTCTGTGTTAGTCATTCAGTCCGGGCCAAAGCTGGGAGGATTTTTTCCTGGACGCTCCTGGGGGCACTGGGAAACTTTTGTCAACAAATTAATATTGACTGAGATTAGGCGAACACAAGGCATTGCCCTAGCTGTGGCATCATCTGGAATTGCGGCTACTTTTTTGCCAGGCGGCAGGACAGCTCACTCCACTTTCAAGCTTCCGCTTGACTTAGCGAGGACTGAGACACCAACTTGCAACATCAGTAACAGCTCCGATCAGGCAGATCTTCAGACGATGCAAGCTTATCGTTTGGGATGAATGCACGATGGCCCACAGAGGTGCTCTTGAGGCACTAGATAGATCTCTCAGAGACATCAAACACTCTTCAGCTCCCATGGGAGGCATAACACTTTTTCTTTCAGGGGACTTCCAACAAACACTTCCCGTTATCCCAAAGGGACTAGAGCTGATGCAGTAAGTGCGTGTCTTAAGTTATCCACATTGTGGCCACTGGTGAAGACTCTCAAACTTCACACCAATATGCGTGCTCATATGCGACGTAATATCACATCAACAGCATTTTCTCACACACACCCCTTGCACTTGGCGAAGGCAAAATACTAGGGGATGAAAATGGTAATATTGCCATCGATTCCATTTGTACCATTGTTAAAACACCTTCTGATCTCACAGATGCAGTGTTCCCAGATCTACAAGCAAATTATCAGAATATGGATTGGATTGGCCAAAGGGCTATTCTGGCCCCGAGGAATAAACTGTTCACCATATTAATGATGAAATGCTAAAACTCATTCCTGGGGATGTCTATGTATATAAGTCTATCGATACAACTCCTGACCCAGATGACGTCATCAACTATCCAATAGGTACTCAATTCCTTTGAGCCCCCCGGACTACCACCACACATTCTCAAACCTAAAGTTGGTGCCCCTATAATGCTCATTAGAAATTTGGTTCCCCCAAAACAATGCAATGGCACACGTTTGATCGATAAGTCCTTATCTCCCACCGTAAATTTATATCAATATTTGCCTGAATAATCATCATAATTCAGTGCAATCATTAACAGTACTTTCAAGCAATTCAGCCCCGAGCATCGGCGGGCAATTCTGCTAATATATATATATATATATATATTATATATATATATATATATATATATATATATATATATATATATATATATATATATATATATATATATATATGAATAAATAAATGGAGTTTTAC
>NC_043004.1:83604359-83621859 GCF_006345805.1 Octopus sinensis
CAATATTCAAAATTTGGTCCACTAATTTGGCATCCTGTGGCGTCGCTCTGTAGTTGCTCTTATTTTCTTTGTTAGTGTGCTTAACATTAAGAAATGTTAAGCGATAACTACGATGCTATAACATATCAATTATGCGTTTCTAAACTCTACATCGGTAGCGTAGTATATCTCAGAAGTAAAATATAAATGCATTGTTGTCTATATTACTATTGCCTGCAAATATTGTGGAGCACTTAATAGATAATATTAAATCAAGGAAGCAACATATTTCGTCTTTATATGATGCATAATTTCGTGATGAAATATATAAATTGCGACCCATTTAATAAAGTTTATGTTTACATCTAAAACAGTAATGTTTTTCGTTACATAAGAAATATAACTGATGCAGAATATTAATTCATTATATACATCTCATCACTTTACATATCATCATCACAAATAATAATGTTTGTTCGGTGTATGTGTGTGTGTGGGCGGGGTGGGGTGCAGAGTAGAGGTTATCCGGTTATCTGGTTTTTGTGGCGTAGAGGTTTCCCATCTGGGCGGGACGCCTGCCCGCCGCAAGTGAGCTGCTAATTGCAGGAGGAAAGGATGAGAGAATGTTGTGGCGAATGAGTCAGAAGAAGTTCGCCATTACCTTCTGCCGGAGCCGCATGAAGCTTAAGTGTTTCGCTCATAAACACATACATCACCCGGTCTGAGATTCGAACCCGTGATCCCTCGACCGCGAGTTCGGTACTGTAACCATGCACTAGGCCATGTTCTTCCAATTGAATATTTACTCCCTACACAAACACACACACAGACACATATATATGTTTGCATGTATATATATATATATATATATCATATATATATGTACATATATATATATATGTGTGTGTGTGTATGTACATATGTATGTGTGTGTATATATATGTACTTACATATATATTATATACATATATATATATATGTTTGTATGTATGTATATATTATATATATATACACACACACATACATATATATATATATATATATATACATCATCTGAGTAGTAAGGAATATTGTCTAGATGAAAATGAAGTACGCTTTGTAGTATGTGCAATTACTAGTGAGTGTATGTGTGTGCATCTTAGTGTGTGCGTGAGTGTGTTTGTGTGTGTGCCTGTCTCTCTGTGTGCGCGCGTGTGTATGTGTATTTCTTAGGCCAGTATTTAGGCTGATTAAGAAATGTTAAACCTCATCGTTGTTTATGTCCATCACAGGGCAATGCTTTTGCATATCTGTCTTCCTGTGTTTGTTGTTACTGGCAGTGTAATGGCTTGTCAAATATTCGAGATTACCAAGTGATAAATGAAAATTCTTGCCAAGAAAGTGTCAGAAAGGCAATTTACTAAAGTGCATGGGTTTATGAATTTATTTACTGGAAGTTCTTGAATTTGTTACATATTTTTTCTACTTGTCATTATATTAGTTGTTGATCATGATGTTTGAACTGTTGTTTCCATTCTAAATATAATGTCCCTGATAAATATCTTTGAGAAAAGAACCACTGAATTTGACCAGCCTTTTAATTATTCTAATACTAGTACATAAATACGACATTGAATATATCAGAGTTTTAGTTATGTACTATGATGAGTTTTCCCAGAAACTGCTGTGCAATTTCTAGTATCTGAATTGTCACCTTCGAGGTTTCATTTTTGTTGAGTATGTGGAATTAAATGTAGGATATGTAACCATAATGGCTTGTTATTAGCATTTTAAAACTAGTAGCGGTTTTTTTTTATTAGCATAACACATAATACTCCCGAGTATTTAAGTAAATAAATCGTTTAAGGATGTTTATCCTAATGAAACGGATGTTGACCATAATTAAAGCACCAACTATATGTGAAATTTATACATTACCATGTTTATTCACAAAACGAAACATATTACAGCAATCTTGTTTGTCCCAAGTATCTGAGTAATACTTTATTACTGCGTTATGACGTTACCATAATAACGTTAGGCGATGCTTAGAACTAAAGTGTCATTTTAGTTCAGATATCATATCCTGCTTTAGTGCATGTTATAGATACATCTCCACACACACACACACAAATAATCACTGCCCTCTGCTCGATTCGTTTCATCATCTTTTTTTTATAACAACCACAAACCGGATGTTTCTATGCTCCTCCAACAATAGGGAGCAGTCGCTATATTTCATTTCGTAACGGCTACATATGCTGAGCGCAAGGTTACATTATCCGACTTTTACCTAACACTCAGCTGAACCCCTAGTGCGAAACCGATTGGTAAAATCAACTCTAATGGATATATACTTCTCTACACTTCGATTAATATATACACATATACGTGCATGTGCATATATACAGGCGTAGGAGTGGCTTACATGGTTCCAGGTTCAGTCCCACTGTGTGGCACCATGGGCAAGTGCCTTCTACTATAGCTTCGGGCCGACAAAAGACTTATGAGTGGATTTGGTAGACGGAAACTGAAAGAAGCCCGTCGTATATATGTATATGTACATACATACATATGTATATATATGTATATATATATATATGTGTGTGTGTGTGTGCATGTGTGTGTGTGCGTGCGTGTATGTGTGTGTATATGTTTGTATGTCTGTGTTTGTCTCCCTACCAACATCGCTTGACAACCAGTGTTGGTGTGTTTACGTCCCCGTCACCTAGCGGTTCGGCAAAAGAGACCGATAGAATAAGTGCAAGGCTTGTAAAAATATAAGTCCTGGGGTCGATTTCTTTGACTAAAGGCGGTGCTCGAGCATGGAAATGACTGAAATGACTGAAACAAGTAAATGAATAAAAGAGAGTAAAGAGTATATGTCTGTATGTATGTATTTATGTATGCATGTGTGTGTGCGGGTGAGAGAGAGAAAGAGAGAGAGAAATAGAATAAAAGATTCTATCATGAATTTCATTAGCTTACATCTGTTTCTGCTATAATATTATAAACATTAATACTTCAGTGGTTCTGTATTACCTTATAGCCTCTTCAGATGTCTGATGTACAAGCAACAACGGCCGACTTAATACGAGCGGTCTCTCGGAACAACCAAACTCTAAGAGCAGAGTTTCTGGAAAAGCATAAGGAGAAATTTCACAGTTACAAACAAGACTTAGAGTGCAGAGGTCTTAGAAAGAAACATGGTAATAAGTGAAGTTTTATCCATTATTCCCAGGTGGATCTTGCACTAAATTTTCCATCATGTGTTTTGCTTTTAAAAACAATTGTAAAGTGGTTGGGGTTGATGTGGTAGCAATTTTATGCATGTTGCTTGTCCATGTGATGGCTTTGTTATTTGCAGAAACTGAAGTATGAAAACGTGTGTATAAGTGATGAATGAGGCAGTGAGTAAATATTATTAGATTTGCTCGGAGAATCCTTGTTGTATTAGAAAAGTGTGTTGTGAAAATAACTCCATATGTTGCGCTGTGAGATAAATCAAATAAACTTAGGCTTGAAAATTTATGGGGACATTATGGTGCATGGATACAAAAGAACCGTTGCTGCGTCGGTAAAAGAAACTGTGTCGGGTATATTGTAGAAAAGAAACTTGATGGAACGTGGATGCTGAGCGTCTATGTCTCTAAGTTATTTATTTATCTGGAATAAGTGACAGAAAGAGTATAGGGTAATTTTCCTGACGAGTGAATTAGCTAACATCTTGGACAATGACCGCCTTCATAGAAAAGTTGACAGGAGAGTTATAAATGACCAATTGTCTTTCTTTTATTCTTTTTTACTATCAACTTTATGCTGACGAAGAAATAATTCTGAAATGTTAGATATTCTATATCGCATGGTAATTTCACATACACCTTCAGAATTTTAAAATGTATGTATTTTGTAAACCAGTGAATGAACCATTAATGACTTATTAATTATATTGTTGTAAATGCTGAGTCGACAGAACGATCGGTTTAACTAGTTTATATTTATGCAAAACGCTGTTAATTTAGAAAATTTTACTGGAGCTGAACGCTTTAGATTAAGTGCTAAATTTAGGATGAATTTTAACTCCAAAGCAATTCCGATATTACTTGAAGAAATTGGGATAGTGTTTCTGCAAAATACAAAAACGGTACAATATCCCGTTTCTTATCCCTGACATTTAAGAAATAACGCCAAAAGCCTCTTATAAAAGATTTATGGAACTAAGGCAACCAGAATGGCATACAAACACTTAAGTATGTAAATTATCAGTCATTTCCAAAAACACATTAGAAAATTTTGTATGCGTATGGGTGTGTGTATGATGTGTGAATATTGTTATATGTAGGTCTTTATGAATTTGTGTTTGTGAGCAGGTCAGTGTGTTTTTGGTGAGATTTTGTGTATATGCGTTAGTGTATTTATATACATTTAGGACTGTGTGTTTGTGTGTCAGTGTGTTAATTGTTGTGCATATGTGTGTACATCGGTAAGTGTATTTATATTTATTAATGTGTATGTGTTTGTGTGCGTCAACATTTTTATTGGTGTGAGCATATGTACATATATAAATATGTGTGAGCGTATTTATATGTATTTACGAAGAAGCGTTGACAAGTTGCTGTTTTGAAGGCTATTGCGAAGGACGATACACATTTACAGGGCTTTGAAAAACTGAAGGACCACGGCGAAAATTGTGGTGTGAATCTGACAGAAATGCATTGAGTAAAATAATGATCAACTGATCCTCCTGTATTTTCTTTTACCCAAAGCGAGGAACCATTTAACACGCCCACGTGCCGGAATATTTGTTGGTGTATGTGTATATGTCATTGTGTGTGTGAGTATATTCGTGTGTACACCTGTGTGTGCGTGCGTGTGTGAGAGGATCTGTAAAGGCAGGCGCGAGTGTAATATTAACTGTTGTAACATACGTAAGGCAAATAACAGTATTTCACTGAAATTGTGTTTCATATGTAGTATTAAGTTTGTGCAGATAAATGGGATTTTGTATACCAGACGCAAGTCGCTAACGTTTGTAAAACGCAGTGAAGATTATACACTCAGAGTTAAGCTGGAAATGAGAACGTAAATAAATAAATGAATATAGATAGATAGATAAATAAATAAAGACAACATTTCAAATCTTCCAAGTTATTAATTTAACAATGAGTATATTTTTGACAGAAACGACATCACGAGTTTTCTTCGATTCTCGTCTCAAAAGAACGATCTCATATACAATTATTCCTCGTCGGCAAAGCACAACTAACACACACACACCACACACACACACACACACACACACACCACACACACACACACACACCACACACAAACACAAGCACGTACGCACACGCAAATACTGAGAGCATGCACGCATAGATACACACATACACACACACACATATATATATAAGAGAAGCAATACTTTATTCAAACAATACTTAATTGAAACAAAAGTGTAGCCACCATACTCCCTCAGATACAGAGACAGAGATGCAGATCCTATTCATTCGATGTATACATAACTAAAGACGTTAGACAAGCGGTCATGTCTATTATTGCCATTATAAATATAATCCATCGTCGTAAAAGTATGACTGTCACATAGACATACGCATACACACTCGCATACACACACGCATACACACAATCACATGCACAAAACATATACACATAAATACACGAGAAATTATCTTTAATAAATAGCTGTTAGTTTTTACTAATTATTTATTCACTTTAGTATTAATTTCGAATTTTGACACGAGGCCAGCAATTTGACAAGGTAAGTCGATTATTTCAACCCCAGTGTTCAAATAGCTCTTATTTCATTGATTCCGGGTGGATGAATCGTAGTTATTGTTGGTGTTGTTGTACTTCTTCTTACAATCAGGACTCACGACATTAGCCACAAAAAATAATCTCTAATTCGAGCCTACTCTAAGCTACTGAGAATGCATGCGGCAACTTGAAGATCCACCCACCATACCAGATAGACTGGCGATTGCGCGGGCGCAAAAGTTAGGTTGTTATCCTCATTCCATAAACGATTGCTTTTAACGGGTGGAGCGCTGAACCATCCTGGGATACAGAGGATTCGCAATCTAGACTAGGGTCTGAAAGTTTACCACACCATAGTGGGTTACACCATGGTTCCTCTGCTTTGTGGCAGAAGTAGGAAGAAAGAGTGAGAGAAAGTTGTGGTGAAAGAGTACAGCGGGTTTCACCCCAGTCCCGGAGCCTCGTGGAATTTAGGTGTTTTAGTCTGGCAATCGAAACCGCGTTCTCACGACCACGTATCCGCTGGGCCATTGCGACTCCACCGGTGTTGTTGTGGAACAGTGTTATGCTAATGTGGCTGCTGCTGTTGTTGTTGTTGGTGGTGGTGATTTTTCTTTTGATGACGCTCTTGTTATTGTTGGCGTTGTGGATTATGTTGTTCGTTTCGGTTGTTGCAGCAGTTGTTCCTATTTTTTATTTGCAGGTCAATCCTGACTAGGTTATTTCGTGTTCAAATGTACTTCATCCATGCCCACCCCATCTAGTCCCCAATTACCAATGACTACATCATTCCATGCGTTCTTGCTTTTAATAATATAAAAGCAAAATATGATTTGAAGGAGATATTGCTGCTATTTCTAGCAGGTTGTGTGGTCAGAAAATCCTTCCACTTACACCAAGTATCGTATGTTGTAAGGGTGGAGACATCTACTTTTACAATTCCCAAGAGAACTCAAGACGTAAGAAAAACCCAGTGCGATATAGAGTGTTAGTGCATTCGTCACATGGCTGAAAAAAAAACAGAAAAAAATAATAACAAAAACAAAAAACAATCGGTTTCCTTTATTCATAATCAAACAAGGCTATTTTTATTTATTCCTTAATATTTATAATATTTATGTACTGCTATTTATTGATAATTAATAATATTTACTATTATTATTATTATTATTGTTATTATTATTATTATTATATTATTATTATTATTATTATATTATTATTATCATTTTTATTATTATTATTATTATTATTATTATATTATATTATTATTATTAATGTGGCAAGCTAGCAGAATCGTTAGCCGGACGAAATGCTTAGCGGCTTTTCGTCCACCTTGAGTTCAAATTCCGCAAAGGTCGACTTTGCCCTTCATCCTTTCGGGGTCGATAAACAAAGTGCCAGTTACGCACTGGGGTCAATATAATCAACTCCTCCCTTCCCTCAAAATTTCAGGCTTTGTACCTATAGTAGAAAGGATTATTATTATTATTATTATTATTATTATTATTATTATTATTATTATTATTATTATTATTATCAATGTGGCAAGCAAGCAGAAACGTTAGCCGGGCGAAATACTAAGCGGCATTTCGCCCGCCTTGGGTTCAAACTCTGCAAAGGTCGGACTTTGCCTTTCATTCTTTTGTGGTGGATGGAATAAGTACCAGTTGTGCACCGAGGTCGATGTAATCGACTAATCCCCTCCGACCATATTTCGGGCTTTCTGCGCATAGTACAAAAGGATTATTACTATTATTATTATTCAAGGCGGCGAGCTGGCGGAATCGTTAGCATGCTGGATGAAATGCTTAGCAGTATTTTGCACGTCGTTACGTCCTGAGTTCAAATGTCACCGGTTTCAGCTTCACCATCTTTTCTTTCGGGGTCGATAAAATATGTCGATGTTATAGACCAGTGCCCTCCCCTGATATTTCAGGCGTTCTGGATTATTATTATTATTATTGTTATTATTATTATTATTATTATTATCATCATTATTATTATTATATCACTTTATCACAGGTTTTGCTGGAGCTCCTGGAGCATTGCATGCGTAGCGCTCTTACTACCTGCATCCTACGGTGCCATGTTATCCGTTCTTTTCAGCTATCTAATACTTTCCAAGGAGGCAAACCTTTTGTAACAGTTCTTCTAGGCACTCTATTCCAATTTCCTTTATATTCCTCGTGATGCCTTCTGATACTGTTCCCAAGGACCCAACAATAATTGGCACATCTTCACCTGATTAATTTTCTATAGCCAAACTATTTCGTACTGAAGACGATTGTATCTATCTTTCTTTTCGCCTTCCTACTTGACTCTTCGTGGGTCGGAGGGACATGCAACGTCAACTATATAGCATATATATATTTGTGGAGGCACATCGCCTAGTGGTTAGAGCAGCGAACTCGCGGTCGAGGGATCGCGGGTTCGAATCTCAGACTGGGCGATGTGTGTGTTTATGAGCGAAACACCTAAGCTCCACGAGGCTCCGGTAGAAGTTAATGGCGAACTTCTGCTGACTCTTTCGCCACAACTTTCTCTCACTCTTTCCTCCTGCATCTTGCAGCTCACCTGCGACTGACCGGCGTCCCGTCCAGGTGGGGAACCTATACACCAAGGAAACTGGAAAACCGGCCCTTAAGAGCCAGGCATGGCTCGAAAAGGAACAAACAACAACAACATATATCGTGCACCAGTTCCGGTCTATTTTGCTCTACCACCTGATCTGTTTGGATATTGCTGTTGTTGTTTTTGTTGTCGTTATTATTATTTCGCTAGTGCATTCTAATTTAGCGGGTATTTTATCTTGATATCTGGCGACAGCGAGTCTCCGTCAAAATCTCAACAATCTGCCTCGGAATTCTTACTTTTCTGCACGTCAACAATGCATGTTTCAAAACCCAATTCATTTGAGTCTTTTAAGCAGAATTTTGGGCGTTCTGCCAAGCGGACTAATTAATTACGAGAGGAATAGTTGTTGGCTTAGTGTTTCGCATTCTGCTGAGTTCTCTGGCCAGATCCTGGTATTTATAATTTTGTTTTTTCATTTTCTTTTGCATCGATTCTACCTTTAAAACCTTCCTTAATAATTAGTTATTAAAAGCTGGGCTGATTATAAGTTTATTAACAGAAAATATGTGTGTATTGACAATTCGTTTATATGCATTTATAAAAACACACAGAAATACACACACACACACATATGTGTGTTTGCGTGTGTGCGCGTGTTTTGTGTCTATAATTGCATGTAAACAAATTGTCGACAAACACTTTATTGACGCAATGCACATATGTATATGTGTTTGTGTGTGAGTGTGTGTGTGTGTGTGTGTGTGTGTGTGTGCGTATTTCGCAACCACACAGTTCCATTTCAATCCGACTCCATGGCATCTCGGGTACGTATCTTCTAGTATAACCATGGGACAGCCAAAGCCTTGCGAGTGGATTTGGCAGACGGAAACTGGAAGAAACTCGTCGTATATATAAGGACACCCTGCAGTCATGAATAACCACGGGATTGCACCTAGAAACCTGCGATAAAGAGAAAATGATCATAATAATAATAATAATAATAATAATAATGATAATAATAATGATAATAATAATAATAATAATAATAATGATAATAATAATAATGATAATAATAATAATAATAATAATAATAATAATAATAATATAATAATAATAATAAAATAGATGGGCTACAACAAATATTCTGCTCAGTACCACAGATTTGCTTGTCAGTTGTTTGACTTTAACCAGTTGAGCATGTCCCTTATTAGCTGACTATATGTGCATCTCTGATCACGAGCAGAAGTAGTGGGGGAGCATCATAGCCGTGTGTTGAAAGGAATTCTTGGAGGTCTGGATAATTCACCTTTGGAAACATGGGTAGTTCGTTCAACATCCTTAAACAATCCTTATTCAGGGACCTCTTGAGCAGGATGGGCTACTTGACCAAAAGAAAATTCTAACTGGGCCCCACCTACAAGATCATGCACTGTTTCACCTTGATATGAGATCACCATGTTGCGCACATATGGTTGTGATGCATGTGCCTAGTGTACCCTTATCAGACGGGTAGTCATGATAGGTATACTGGACTTCGTATATTTTACCCCAGTGCCACTTTGATGGCATGCACTTCGCTCTCACTCAATAATAATAATAATATTAATAATAATAATAACAGCCTGTGTATGTGTGTGCGTGCGTGTGCATGTGCGATGGTGTGTGTGAGCATGTGTGCATGATTTTGTGCCTGTGTACAGACACAACCAGAAAACCATGCACGCACATACCATTGCACATACACTCGTACACACGCACACCGCTTTACAACCGGCGTTGGTACGTTTACGTTCCTGTAACTAAGTTGTTGGGCAAAAGAAACCGACAGGATGCGTACTAAGCTTAGAAGGTAAGTCCTGGGGTGGATTTTTGTGACTAAGATCCCTGAAAAGGCACTCCAAAATGGCCGCTGTTAAATGAGTGAAGGAAGTAACTGAATATATACGTATATCGAAAGTTCTCCCCGAGGCACAAATCCAGGGCAAGGTTGTTTATGGATGACCAGCAGTCAGCAGTGCGTACCAGCCTCTCCTCTCCTCGCCACATGTTATTCAAAGGAAAGGCAAAGACAGATATATCTTGGCATCAGTGACATCGCAACTCATTGCTACAGCTGAGTGAACTGGAGCAACGTGACATAAAGTGTCTTGCTCAAGACCAAAACACATAGCCCGGTTTGGGAATCGAACTCAGAATCTCATCATTGTAAGCCCGACGCCTTAACCACTGAGCTATGCGCCTACACTTGCTTATATATCACACAAATATGCATACACACACGTGTGGCTATGTATGTATATTTGTACACATGTGTATCAACTTATAAATTATAAACGCGTATATACATATATGTGTGAGTGTTTATATATGTATGTGTAAGCATAAATGCATTCATATAGACACAAACACACACGCGCACACACACACACACACGCACACATTGTCTGTCTGTCTGTCTGTCTCCCTCTCTCTCATTCCGCTCTCGCTTGTCGCACTCACACATACACACGCAGACGATAAAATGTTTTTAGGAATTTCGTCAGACAAATAAAACGCTATAAAATATGCTGCCGAAAGTTTCAAGTAAATATCTATGTACACAAACACACACACACACACACACACACACACACACACACACACACGCGCGCACACACACACACACACACATATACACACACACATATATCATAGGTGTGTGTGAGACAGAGAAAGAGAGTGATTGTGAGAGTGTGTGTTTGTTTGTGTGTGTGTGTCTGCGTATGTGTGTGTGTGTGCTTAGAATTTTGTACTTTATCGGTAAAAGTTGTTACTTGTAAAAATTCATATATTTTCAATCTTCGTCTTACAAATGCATACCATTGTTGAGTAGTGGTGCCAAGGTAAAGATTTCATGCACTATGTCTTTAAACTGCTTATCACTTTCCTTAGATACATGCAAACTCACACACACACACACACAATCACAATCACACAGACAGACACTCACATACACACATACAGAGGTTTTCAAACCGCTTATCACTTTCTTTAGATACACGTATACGCACACAAACACAGACAGCATAAATAGTTAAAATTCTTTAAGACGATACCAATGCTATAGTAAGAACTATCGACAACATAAAGTTATATACATAGAAAACATAATGGATTTGGTGCTAAAAGAAACTCTATTGTACATTACGAATCTTATTCAGCTTATTTTGATTTTTTTTTCTTTTGAGTTGCATTATTGTTCCATTTTCTCTTTATAATCTCCAAGCTAAAATTATATATGAGTTATCCCCCGTGAAATCTATACAATCGTATAGAGTATCGTCCCTTCACAATAGCTGTGTTGCTTCAATCTAGTAACGCACACCGTTACTACGATGGTGTTTTCCTAATTGCTTGTGTGTGAGATCGTTGCTTGCTTTAAACATTTCTAGTCTTTTAAGAAAGTAAACCTGTTGTTTATATGTTTGACCTTAAAATCCTATTCGTTAAAATTATTCAGAAATCGACGAATTAAGCGTAAATATTTCGGGAATAACAAAATGAATAAATGACTAATAATATTTTCTGATTATTAGTAAGTACAAGAGGCACTAATGGTTATATTCTAGTAGTAGTAGTACCTTCACAGAGAACAATAATCTTCATCTTAAAACCGAAATTATCCCGCAAACGCATAGCTCTGTGTAAATAATAAGAATATTTTTGTAGAATATATTTGCTTATAATCTTTTCTACTCTAGGCACAAGGCCCGAAATTTTGGGAGAGGAAGCCAGTCAATATCTATTGTCTTAGCAGCGCTGTATCTGTAGTAAGTACAAATATATGAGAAGACATTCTTTACGAATCCAAACCGACATTAAAACGGTTACGGCGGGTATCATTTTCTATGCACATGAAGCAGATGCCGCTATACACTGACGCGATCCAGTTTCTGAAAGAAAAACGTAATAGCAGCCGCCTAGGTACATCGACTGTATGTGAAGCTTTGGATTGCCCAATAGATTAAAAGCCCCAGTGAAACTATTTACATCATCTGTCCTCTCCATTATAAACAACTGTATACTCGAATATGCATGTCTGTCCTTTACTGAATGCCTATTCCTTATCCAGCTCAGCACAGTTAATTCTAAGTTGAAGTCACTTACTTTAATTCACTTTTTGTCCTGGACATACTCGATGTGACGAATGTATAATCTGGAGCAGCAGTCAATGTCTTTTTATGTACTATTTTCATGTGAGAGGCTTTATGCATCTGCGACCAACGCTGCCTCCTGTACCAAAATTCAGCAATTTTCACTTTCCAATTCTGTATATTACATTTACGAATAGCTCTACATTTTACACAGTTGCACTTATGTGTCGCTTTTCTTCCCCTGAAGCGGGTTATGTACCAGAATGCTATTATGTACTTTGTTGATCATTAATTTGTGGTTTATGCAAACTTTACCTAATCATAGTATATGCCTGTTCAATGTAGTTATACTCTAAGTCTATCTTTTTTAAAATGAAAATCAGCTACTTGCGATTATGTCTATATACGGCGGAGGATTTTGTTAATGGTTGTACTTGTTTTTATTTACCTGGATAAATATCTATTTATAATACTTTTCTACTCTAGGTAAAAGGCACAAAATTTATTAGGAGTGGGCCATTTGATTGGATCGATCCCAGTATGCAACATGTACTTAATTAATCCACCCGAAAAGGATGAAAGGCAAACTCGGTCTCAGCGGAAATTGAACTCAGAACATACTTTTCTACTCTAGCACAAGGTCCGAAAATTTAGGGGAGGAGCCAGTCGATTAGATCGACCCCAGTATGCAACTGGTATTTAATTTATTGGCCCTGAAAGGATGAAAGGCAATTTGAACTGATAACGTAAAGAGAAACGAAATACGGCTAAGCATTTCGCCCGGCGTGCTAACGATTCTGCCAGATGTATAATCTTTTCTACTCTAGGCACAAGGCCCGAATTCTTTGCGGAGGGGACCAGTCGATTAGATCGACCCCAGTACGCAACTGGTAATTACTTTATCGACCCCGAAAGAATGAAAGGCAAAGTTGACCTCGGCAGAATTTGAACTCAGAACGTAGTGGCACAAGAAATATCTATTTCGTTACTACCCACAAGGGGCTAAACACAAAGAAGACAAACAAGGACAAACAAACAGATTAAGTCGATTATATCGACCCCATTGCGTAACTGGTACTTATTTAATCGACCTCGAAAGGATGAAAGGCAAAGCCGACCTCGGCGGAATTTGAACTCAGAACGTTCAGGCAGCGAGCTGACAGAATCGTTAGCACGGCGGACGAAATGCTTAGCGGTATTTTGTCTGCCGCTACGTTCTGAGTTCAAATTCCAACGAGGTCGACTTTGCCCTTCATTCTTTCGGAGTCGATTAAAAAAGTACCAGTTACGCACTAGGGTCGATATAATCGACTTAATCCGTTTGTCTGTCCTTGTTTGTCTCTTCTATGTGTAGCCCCTTGTGGGTAGTAAAGAAATAGGTATTTCGTCTGTCTTTACATTCTGAATTCAAATTCCGTCGAGGTCAACTTTGCCTTTCATCGTTGACAAAGTAATTACCAGTTGCGTACTGGGGTCGATCTAATCGAATGCCCCACCTCCCCCAAAATTTCGGGCCTAGTGCCTAGAGTTGTTGTTGTTGGCACTCCATCAGTTACGATCAATGAAACAGCCTGCTCGTGAAATTAACGTGCAAGTGGCTGAGCACTCCACAGACAGTTGTTCTCCACAACGTAGTTCTGGCTCTTTGAAATACAGGTACAACAGAAACAAGAAAAGTGAGAGAAAGTCGTGGTGAGAGTACAGCAGGGTTCGTCACCAACCCCTGCTGGAGGCTTGTGGAGCTTTAGGCATTTTCGCTCAATAAACACTCACAATGCCCGGTCTGGGAATCGAAACCGCGATCCTACACCTGCGCGTCCAGTGCCCTAACCACGGGGCCATTGCGCCTCCACAGTGCCTGGTGTAGAAAATAATATTTATGAAATTTGCAAAGCTGTGGGCTTGGAAAAATCGTTACCACGCCGCGAAAATGCTACGCGGCATGTTGTGCGTCTTCACATATTCGGTACAAATGCCACCGAGGCCTGCCTTATCTTTTGGCGTCCATAATATAATAGATACTAGTTGAAATCTGGGTGACCATGTAATCAACTTATCTCAATCTCACGAAATTACTGACCATGTACCAAAATTTGGAACCAGTATTACATATTAACCGTCACCATTTTCCTGGCATTTGGGACTTTTATTCTGTCTGTCTGTCCCGCTTCATCTCTTCTCCGGCTTTTCCACTTCTTCCTTGTACCACAATTTTGAGACATTAGAGAAGAATATTAACGCAAAATACTCTCGCATGAAGTGATGACACGTAAGAAAAACACATCAAACTATGTTGTTTGCTATAACTATATGAATGCCGTGGCTACTGCTGCTGTTTCTAACACTACTCGTAATTGAACTACTGCTGCTGATGATGGTGATGATGATAACGTTCATGATGATGATGATGATGATAACGATGACGACGCGATGTGATTTCTGCCCAGTGCAGTAAATGTCAAATTATACATATACGTACATCTCTATCTCCTTTTATATTCGGATTTGTTCATAAAATGACGATAACGATGATGATGATGATGATGATGATGATGGTGATGATGATGATGATGATGATGATGATTGTTGTTGTTGTTGTTGTGGTGGTGGTGGTGGTGGTGGTGGGGGTGATGATGATGATGATGTTTACGACAACAACGATGATAATTATTGTTGAAAACTATTAATTCTGGTTCTTTGAATATAGCAATTTCAGATGATGTACGCCTAGTTTTAAATTGTTTTCGGTTTCTTTTTCGTTTTCTTTTCTTTTTATAGAAAAATTAATCCAATTTTCCGAAGCTAGCATAGTTTATTTTTACGGAAGCCTTAAAAAGTATGTGGCCATCAACAAAATTCGAACATGGAAACTACAATTGTTACAGCTATTCAATGTATTCTTTTCTTTATGGCAAATGCCTTTGTTTATTGTTTCTAAAATATAAAAGATCGTAGTGAAATATATATTGTAATTTAACGCAATTAAGTAGATTTGGTAAACAATTCGAGATAATAAATGACCGTTTGAATGCATTATGTGGACCTAAATTAGAATAACGAAATGAAAGTTTGGGATTTACATGAATTTTTGCGTATAGCATTACAAGCACAGCATACATAATGCAATATGTAATCGATCGGGAAAGTGCATTTTGCATGAAGATCTGCATTTCCACCCGTACAAATTGGTCATTGGGCAACAGTTAAAACCATGAGACTATGCAGAGCAGCTTAATTTCGCACGTCAGATGGAAGTGGTTTTTGAGGCAAATGACAACCTCATTTTTGTTAATGAGTGATGAAGCTCATTTTCATCTCAATGGCATGGCGAAATAACAGAACTATCGTTATTGGGCTCGTGAATATCCGAGAGAAATACACGAATGACCACTGCACAGTCCTAAGTGAGGGTCTGATCTACTGCTGCAGAAGCGGCTGTTATTGGTCCTTACATTTTGAAGACAATAATGGAATTTCTGTTACAGTGGACTCCGAGTGGTACAGCGAGATGATAAATGACTTCTTTCTGTCTGAATTACAATTAAAATGTACGCCTCTTTCACGTATGTGGTTTCAGCAGGATATAGCGACGGCACACACCACCAGAGCATCAATGGACGTTCTTCGCCTTCTCTTTGGTGACCACCTGATTTCCAGACTTTCTGACATTCCTTGGCCCGCTCCGTACCCTGATTTGTCCAAGTATGATTATTTCTGTGACGAAACCTCAAGGCACGTGTGTATGCACATAAGCCCCATACACTGAACTATTTGAAGGAAGCAATTCGCGGGAAAGTCGCCCATATCGACAGAGCAATCCTGGAGAGAGTGGAAGCCAACTTCAAAGAACGCCTTCAGAAATGCATGAATAGAAACGGACACCACATGATGGATGTTGTTTTCAAACACTGAATTCTTAAAAATGCTAATTTAATAGGAACACAATGATGTCAAAAGATTTTCTTTGCAGAATGTGTAATAGTGATACAAGAATGCACTAATATTTACTGGAAATAGCAGTCGATAATATACGACAAAAATATTTATAAACATATATATATATATATATATATATATATATACACGCATATATTCATATATATATATATATATATATGGATATATATATACACGCATATATATATATATATATATATACATAGAAAGAGAGAGAGAGAGAGAGAGAGAGACGGACATACATAAACGCACAGGCGTGCGTGTGTGTACGTGTCTGTGTGTATGTGTGTATATATATATATATATATATATATATATATATATATATGATCTGTAGTTTGGTATTTGACACATGCCACTACTTGCCAGCCAGTATTGTTTTGTTTGCGTCCCGTAACTTTGAGATTTGGAAAAGATTATGACAGAATAACTATTAGACTTTAAAAAATATATATACTTCAATCAATTTGTTCGAATAAATCCTTTAAGGCCTTGCCCCATCATGGCCGCAGCCTAATGAGTGAGACAAGTAACAGGTAAACGTTGTAATATACAGTGTGTTAATAAATAAACGTTACACATTGTTAAATTCAGAAAAACAAAACAAAACTAGATCACTCTTCAGAATTTGTATCAAAACGTTCCCAGACTAGTTATGCTTAATAAAATATAATTTATTTACCTTTCACATTATCTCCTTCGAAATAGTCACCTTGCGCGCCAATATTCCGATCCCGGCATTCGTCCCACTTTTGGAATCCAGCCTGGAATTCGTTTTCTTTAAACGAGTCAGGGACCTTCTGTGAGTCGCTCTTGATCTCTACAACCGTTTTAAAACGCCGACCTTTGAGCTGAATTTCCATCTTTGGGAAGAAACATAAATCTTCAGGTACGAAATCCGGTGAATAGGGCTTTTGCGGAAGCGATGCCTTGTTGTTTTTGGCGAGAAACTCGGGAGTGAGAAGAGCTAGGTGACAGAGTGTATTGTCGTCGTGAAGCATCCAATTCTTTGCAAACGTTAGGATTGGCTGCATAGACCCATACGACAGACCAACATCATTTGCAATATCGTCGGTGATTTTACTCCGACGATTCTCATT
>NC_043004.1:83626859-83649359 GCF_006345805.1 Octopus sinensis
TACGTTATGAGTGCAAATTTCGCCTTAGCCGTATATATATACATAATTAAGATAAAGTTATTATTAAATGATTATTTATCGGTGGAAAGCGTACCAACAACGCCATACTGTTTAATTTATAAGTATATTTATAAAAATATAATTATAATAATTATAATGAATTGACAACACTTGTACGCTAGAAATAGGCACCAAGTGGATTATAAATCACTTGTGTAATTACACCATGTACTACAAGTTTGTATGCGAGGAAACTGGATAGAAAAGAGTCATAAAATTATTGTGGGCAACCCTATATCTTAAGATAATATATTTTGCGATATTAGAAACGCTTTCCAATCATCAGTAGGTTAAACCAAGCGTAAATAAATGAGATATACATATACATCCCATTTATATACAGTCGTACAAATACGAATATATACATGCATTTCAGATATCATTTCTGTCCATTTTTATAATTATACTTAAATATATTAGGTTGTCAAGAAAGTTCTTGCGGGATTTTAAAATTTGGTTAGGGTGATGTATTTTCAAATTAATTTTCGTTAAATTACTTTGACTTTATATATCATTTTAAAGCCCATTTTTCACTCTATCTAATCGGGATACTCTTTTTCTTTGTGAGTAATTAGGCCATTTTTTCCGGAACGTTGAATACATCATGGATGAAAAGCAAATTCTCACAATTTTCTAATTCCAGTTCAAGGTAGGCCAAAAAGCTACTGAAACACATCGCGATATCAACGATGCGTTTGGCCCAGGAATCACTAATGAACTTACAGCACAATGTCGGTTCAAGAAATTTCGTAACGGAGACGAGAGTCTTGAAGATGATAAGCGTAGTGGTCGCCCATCGGATGTTGACAACGATCAACTAAGAGCCTTAGTCGAAGCCAATCCACGCACAACTGTTCGAGCGCTTGCTTATGAATTAGACGTAACGTATACGACAATTTCCTACGACTTGACAGATATTGGGAAAACAAAAATATTTGAGAAATTGGTACCGCACGAAATGAACGACAACCAAAAGAAAAAAAACGCCATTTTGAAGTGTCGTCTTCCCTTCTTTTACGCAACAAGAACGATCCGTTTCTCGACCCGATTGTGATTTGCGATGAAAAGTCGATTCTTTACGACAACCGGCGACGCTCAGCTCAGTGGTTAGACGCCGACAAAGCTCCACAGCACTCCCCGAAGCAAAAGTTGCACCAAAAGAAGATCATGGTGACTGTTCGGTGGTCTGCGGACGGTCTCATCCATCACAGCATTTTGAATCCAAGCGAAACCATTACAGCTAAGAATTACTGTCAACAAATTGATGAAATGCATAGAAACTCCAACAACAACCAACAATGGTTAATAGAAAAGGACCAATTCTTCTCCACCACAACGCTCGGCCGCACGTAGCACAACTGACCCTGCAGAAGTTGAACGAATTGGGCTACGAAACTCTGCCTCATCCGCCATACTCAGGAGACCTCTCGGTTACCGACTATCACGTTTTCAAGCATCTCGACAACTTCCTGCGTGAGAAACGCTTCAAAAACCAAGACGATGCCAAACACGCCTTCGACGACTTCATCACCACCAGAACGCAGGATTTTTGCGCATAAATAAACTTGCTTCGCGTTGGCAAAAGTGTGTTGATTCTGATGGTGTTTATTTCGATTAATAAAGTTTTGTTTGAGCCGAGATATGTGCATCTGAATTTAAAGAATAAAAGCCACAAAAACTTTCTTGACAACCTAATAAATTAACCAATGTGGTCTTGTTGCTACGCTGGTCACTGATAAATCATTAATAATTACTTCATCCTAATTACATATAAATATATATTCATTCACTCCACAAACGTGTTTGCTGCGGAATTATTCTGAGTAAATATGCATATATTTGAAATGAACGATGGAGTTTTACTTCGTATATGTATATGTGAACTACATGTATTCCTTCGTATTTGTACGACTGTATATCTATGGTATGTATATGTATTTCTCATTTATTTACGATCGGTTTACTCTACTGATGATTGGAAAGCGTTTTGAGTATCGCAACCCATGAAATCTTGTCTATAATAACTGTATAAACCTTTCTGTCTATTTTCTTCGCATTGTAGTCTACTGAATAATAACTTAAGTGGTTTATAGTCCATTTGGCGCCCTTTTCTAGCATACAGGCGTTGTCACTTCTGCGGCCTTTACTATAATTGTATTTTTATAACAATACTTAAATATATATGGAATATAATAGTCTATTGTTTTACAATTGTTGAATGCTTCATGATGACTATCAATCATGCCAATAGCTAAGCATTCAACAATCAATACTAGAAGAATTGGAAACGGCACTAAAACCGTACGAAATTTCAATCGATCTAAAAATGTTCTTCTAACATAAAATTTCGCAACCGTATTGTAACACTGAAACGAGAAAGACGAATTCAATTCCCATATGCTCCAACTGGTTTCCCATCATTTCTGGATATTAAAGTATCTAATACGATATCGTGTTTCAATATCATCGAATGGTTAAGTACGGTTGCATAATAAAATTTCATCTCAATAATGTTATCATTGATGTATAAATTTAAACGATACCGTGTTGTAAATTAAACGGTATTGGTTGATAATCGCTTTTCGAAACACGTTCACTCTGATGCGCACTTTCACATGTATTTATGCAATGAGAAGGAATATTAGAAATTTTCGAAGCGCAACGCACAAGGGTCGCCATCTTGGGTTTAATACAGCAATCACATTCGTTACCACTTGATCGGTGTGGATTATGGGTTTAATGAAATGAAATCACTTCGTATTAGTTTAATTTATGTTGCCATTACAGTAGAGCCATCAATTTAAATGCATGCTTCTGGAGAAATGATTTACTATACATCGGTGCCAACCTAATCTGTATTCAATTCATGTTAAAAACGATTATACTTTTTAACATTCTTCGTTGGTTGTGTATTTTTGTGAGTGAGATAGGAGGAGATTGAGTGTTTGTGCATGAGTATGTGAGAGAGAGAGGGGGGAGGAAGAGAGAGAGAGTACAAATTGAGCGTGACTAATATACTGAACTTGGGAAAATAATTGCATCCATTAATATTTCAACGATTGCTTTCGTAAAAACGGTCGACAAAAAGGAGAATAATGTGAAGTACATGTCGTTTTAATGTGCATTTTTACTATAAGAAAATGATACAAGTTATTTTATTTCAGTGGACCAGGTACATAAACAACCTTACGCCTCGATTTTTCTTATTCTTAAAGTGACTCGCAATGGTGCATTCATTTATCTGAAGTCCAATATTAAATAGTAAGCTAAGCTCATCATGAATGTTGTGATTAGGGGTTACCTCATCAGCACTGAAATATATTTTATTGAGGTCATTTGCTACCGTATTTACCCGGTTTAATACCCTTGGAAACATCGATAACTAATATAGTTCCCGATCCATGAAGCAATCAATCAAATTTCTTATTCGTGTTTAAATTCATATTGAAACCGTTTTCTCTATTTCAAGATGTTTCCCCGGGTGACATAGAGTATTTGTAAAAATATGCTATTTTGTACGCTTATAAAGAGATGTTAATACATATGTCATACTGAAGTAGTTTATTCAATATTGTTGTGTAGAATTATAAGTTTTCAGTGACCAGAATTTGCAACACGTTTCTGTTCTCAGTAAAATCTGGGTTGTTCGAAGAATTTTCTTCGAGATAGTAATGAATATCACAGCACACTAAGAATATTACCTTATGAAGCTTTACATGATTCAAGAAACACTTCATATAAAGTGTCTTTCCCGTTTGTGATGAGGAGGTGTGCCTTCCACGGGAGATTTGACTACTAGTTCTAGCGTGTCTTAATAAGAAACCCCCGTTACTTTCCACTGAAGAGATTTTGTTTCCGGTTCCATCGAAGTGAATAATGAAGTACTGAAGACGATTTTACTCCGATTCTTTCTCACTCTCTTCCTCTCTCCCCCTCTCTCTCTCTCGTTCTCTCTCTCTCGTTCTCTCTCTCTCTTTCTCTCTCTCTTTCTCTTTCTTTCTCTCCCTCTTTCTTTCTTTCTCCCTTCCTTCCTGGCTTCCTTTCTACCATCCTTTCTTTCTTTCTTCCTTTCTTTCATTCTTTCTTTCTTTCTTTCATTCATTCTTTCTTTCTCCCTTATGAAGTCGGCAACGTGAAGAGCCAAGAAAGAAATATTCGAATCCTGATTCAAGTGTATTTCCTATTTTGGGGAATCTGTACCTATTGTATCGAATCCGGAAAAATGCAAGGCAAAATCGACAGAGTTGATCTCAGAACGTAAAAAATAGAAGAAATCCCCAAAACGATCTTGTCAAATACGGAAACGTATCCTGCGAGCTTGCTGCCTAAAAAAATGGTTTGATATTTTTGCGCAAGGTCATAGTTTTTGAGGAGAGGGGCAAGTCAATTACATGATCAGTATTAATTGACTGGTATTCATTTTATTGACCATTTAGACGGTGAAAGGCCATGTCGACCTTGGTGAATTTCAGCTCAGAACATAGAAACAGACGAAACACTGCTGAGCATTTTGTCCGGCGTGCTAAAGATTCTGTGAGCCCACCGTTTCGTGAGAATCTATATAGAGAAATCGCACTGGACATTGAGGCTCCGTTCGTCATGTTTCTGCTCACGAATAACCATTATATTTTAATTGTAGATGACTATTTATTGAAAATATGCATCTAGAATTAAAATATAAGAGCGATGTCGATTTTCTCTTCACCACTTTGGGGTTCACAAAATAAGTACTGTTTGAACCAAAAAATTCAAATCAAGATAAAACTAATATGACTCAGTGAGCCGGCAGAATCGTCAGCACGTTAAATGCTTGGTGGCATTTCGTAGATGTTTACGTTCTGAGTTCAAATTCCATCGACGTCGAACTTTCCTTTTATTTCTTCGGGGTTGATACAATAAGTACCAGCTGAGCCCCGGGATCATTGTTCTGGATTTAGGCTATCACCTGAAATAGCTGGTCTTGTGCTGACATTTGTCTCGAATATATAAGTACTGTCCATAGTTTAAATAATTTATAGGAAAGAAAAATTGTAAAGTACATAAGCTTCCAACGACTTTAGGAAACCAACATGAAATTATCTGCTCTTTTGCGCACTCGAACACTTTACATCTGGAGCTGTACTGTCTAAATTAAGATTTCTGTATTGAAGTATATGTGTAAAGGAAATGAAAGAATTTCTGAATTAGCTTACTTCAAAAAAGTGAGTCAGAGCAGACAATATTTCGTATCATTGATGAATTTAAGAATTGAATAAGTAACATGTTGTTGCTAATGGTGACTGGAAGAGCTAAATATTCTCAGACTTATGCAAATCACTTGATTTAATCTTTGTAAATTTAATAAACCGAGAAATGATTCAAATTATAATTCATGTTACTTTGAGAGACTTATAGAAAACATGTTTTATATAAAAAAAAATGTGTTAAGGCATATTTTGATGTCAAACTAGGATTCATTTTATTGAGTGAAATGTACTGTAAAATGCTGTGAGTTGAAGATTTAACACTTATTTGAATTCTATTAACATTTCAAAGTGCATCTTTCACACATATTTTCATCTATAAATTTTGATGCTGTTAAATACAGCATTATAAAATATGTTAATAATATTATCATTGCAGAAACGTATCTTATTCTTCATCTCTCATAATCTAAATAATAATCTTTAATAAGAAAGTCAGTAGTAGTTGTGTTTGCTCGACGGAAATTGGAGAAAACTTCTAAAAAAAAACCAGATTTTCCTCCAAGTTATAGTAAGTATACTGATAATTAAAATTGAATTTCAACCTCGGCTTCCTTCCTTCTTATTCTAGCAAAATATGCTACACTATAAGATGCTAAAATATTAATAAAAATTATTGCATATGTATGATTGCATAAGTATGTATGCATATATATATATATATACATATATACACACACATATATATATATATATATATATACGTACATATACATGTATGTTTGTGTGTGTGTGTGTGTACACTCACATATATACATATAGAGAAATGTATACACACACATATATATATATATACATATATACATATATATATACATATATGCATATATATATATATATATAATATATATATATGCATATATATATGTGTATATATATATATAAACTTAGATAAACTTAGATATGTTTCGACCAAAGATTAGTCCAGGCCATGTCTAACTTAATAGCACCACCTGATAGGATTATTCGAATCCTGTTTAAGTCAAGTTTTGTTCAAGTAGTGAGTTCTTGTTGGGTGAGTTGTATCCAATTATGGGTGGCTTATCTGGTATTCTTTGAAGGAATCTATCCAGACTCTGTTATATATATATATATATATATATATATATATACATATATATCATATGTGAGTGTGTATATATGTGCATTTTGTATATATATGTATAATAAATAAAAAGGGATTTTAAAATGCTGGCAGATATGAATAAAACACTCAGTTTTAAAAGATTTTGGTTAACAATATCCAACACTCAAACAAGAACAAAGGTAAGTAGAATATACAGCTAAGTTAAATCCCTATGCATGAGAAGTTGATCAAAATATCCTTCACACGAATATCTAGATATTCAGAGCGACAAAAAGCATACGTATAGAGAATATAACGTTCTATACATACATACTCGTATACAAACACACACACACACACACATACTCCAGCGCACACGCGATGGATTAGATTCTGTAATGCTGTTGCATTTGACCATTCGCATTGTGAACATATAACTTATGTCATGTGGGACTACATAATTCTGTCTGGTATTTAAGGTACTTATATGCTTTGCATGAAATAATGCAATAAGGGGTCACGTTACATTGGTATGAAATAAACGTATTGGAGGGGTATAAGGATTCATAAGGAAGGCGAGAATTGCTAGGGAGCATACCATAATTTAGTGCTGGTAGATATATTATTGTGTTACCGGTGTGGGGGGATAATCATAACGTGAAATTTGCGTCAGGTAACAAAAAACAAAATATGATGAATTATGATCAGCTTGTGTCGAGATTTACTATGTTGTAGCATGGATTATTTACTCCGTTGTAATTTTGTTAGCAAATAAAGATTTTATCGCAAGGATTGGTATTGTTGTAAGAATAGTTTGAGTTTTATCAAATGTATGCAAGGTTTCTTCTTTTTATTTCGTAAATAATCCCGATTATTTTGTGTCTGATGAATTCTAAAACTTTTTAGATATTTTGAATTCTTGTTAATCTACCAGACGGGAAATAGTTAGGTTATTTACAACGTCAAAATTGATAGTAAAACTACTTTCCAGAATATTAAGTACAAATCCGTTCAATCTGTTATAATGACTTCCATTTGCGTTCTCTGGCTCTTGAAGATCTTAGACATTGAAAAATTGGTGTGACAGCATCGTTTGGACTGACCCTTCATATATTGATTAGGATGCCAATGTTTTATACCGTGTCACGAGACCAAACAATGAATTTCTTCTTTGTATTCAAACGCTATCAACTAAGAACAGATATCCAACCATTTAAGGCGGCGAGCTGGCAGAAACGTTAGCACGCCGGGTGAAATGCTTAGCGGTATTTCGCCTGTCGTTACGTTGTGAGTTCAAATTCCGCCGAGGTCGACTTTGCCTTTCATCCTTTCGGGGTCGATAAATTAAGTACCAGTTACGCACTGGAGTCGATGTAATCGACTTAATACCTATGTCTGTCCTAGTGTGTCCCCTTTGTGTTTAGCCCCTTGTGGGTAATAAAGAAATAGGTATTTCGCCTGTCGCTATGTTCTGAGTTCAAATTCCGCCGAAGTCAACTTTGCCTTTCATCCTTTCGGGGACGATAAATTAAGTATCAGTTACGCACTTGGGTCGATATAATCGACTTAATCCCTTTGTCTGTCCTTGTTTGTCCCCTCTGTGTTTAGCCCCTTGTGGGTAGTAAAGAAATAGGTATTTCGTCTGTTTTTATGTTCTGAGTTCAAATTCCGCCGAGGTCGACTTTGTCTTTCATCCTTTCGGGGTCGATAAATAAATTACCAATTACGCACTGGGATCGATATAATCGACTAAATCCCTTTGTTTGTCCCCTCTATGTTTATCCCCCTGTGAGCAATAAAAAAATATATATCCAATCATTTCCCCCATCAGTTCAGGTATCTCATCTGCCAGGGTTGGCAATTTACACACTCATTTCTATTTACAACATGGTTCACAATCTGCTGTAATTTAGTTTGGCTTAATTCATTTATGCTGCAAGCTCACACATTGCAACTCTACACGTTAGCGATGCGTGTCAATAGTAGCTGATCATCACCGACTTTGATTTCTTTCTTCGCAGATAAAAACTACTTTAAAGTTCGTCACCCGTCTCAGCACATTCCTTCTATGTAACCCATTATTTGTTTGTAATGAATTGGAACAAGATGAAGAGGTGGTGAAGCGGGAAAATTAATCTACCAAAATGCGCAATTTGTACTACCTACATCATATAACGAATCAATTGTGCTGATATTGTAATACTTTGAATACAATTCTAGTAAAGATGTACACAATCACTCATTGTGCACCCAAACGCACTCGCGAACGAGGGAGCGCACTCACACACATAAACACGCGCGCGCTCGCACACACATATATACACTGTGGAATCATATATCTAAACTAGAGGTCTGCGTGTGAACGGTACATCTGCAAGAAACAAGCCAAATACAAATGAAATAAACAAAAGAAATATTGAACCAGCACCTTGGATATCGTGATCCTAGTTGCCCTGAACAACTGTATCATCTTTTATCTTAGCTTGGTTCTATGGCAGCTGATCTGAGGCTAAACGACAGCAAATATGGCATATGATAGAAGAAACAATATAATTTATTGAAATATAGGCGAAATGAATTTGCCTTTCATCCGTTATGTAATAGCAATATAAGATTTATATTACCAAATAAACCTTGTTTAATATTGGAAAAATGCGCCTCTCATCGCAATCAATATAGATAACACCCAGCACGTGCTTAGTCGATCTGCTATAGATAGTGGTCAAAATTCCATCAAATTACACTCTAGCCCGAAAGAAGGAAAGGTCAAATAAGATATTTCAGTTCAAGCATCCTGAATTTGATGTCATATATGAACAAAGAAAATTGACCATATGCCTCATCGATCAGCAGTCACTACATCTACATAATAAAAATATAGAAAATTTAATTAAAAATTATCGATTCCAGATCGATGACAAATGTACGAAGGTCGAAAAATTACATGAGACTTTCACGCGGAAAACTTCAGTCTTATCTCGTTATATAACCCGCCATGACAGTGGGGCAAAGATTACTATTAGCCGTATTCTCAGAAAGACTACTATGTATTTTTGTATCATCTGTGTAGCGCGCAGCCAGCAAAAGTGATTGATGCAACCTATGTGTAATCACAATAGGATTTTCACATCTGTCCACTTGTCAGGTATCAGTTTGACATAAAATAGCATAGGGTAGCCATATAAATTCTGTTTGCAATTCTTCACTATTCTGTTTCTCTCTCCCAATCATCTGCATGCAAACGTTACTTATACTTTATACTTGACATGAAGTTTGTCCCAAACACACATACACAGATACATATACAGACACACACAGACTTATATGCGTATATATATATATATATCCGAACATGGGATATCGTGGTACACCTTTCAATACAGTTCCAAGAACATTCACCTTAAATCACAACATAGCACCCCCGAAACAATGAGGAACAATTGCATAAAAGCTATTGTCCCAACCGCCGTAATCATTCTTTAGACCCAATACGCAAACACACAGATGCAACATAGAACCAAACAGGCAGGAGGAACCAAAATTGATAAAATTTATCAATCTAAGTCACAACGAACTAACAGCAAACCAAATCAATATACTCTCCAAAGGGCTCAAGTTTACAGTGACCCCACAACGCCCCAACTACAAGGAAATGAAAGGAGACATCGCGGAAATCTGTAGAAAATTACGATTCGCTGAGGTGCTATACGACAAATACAACGAGGACGAATTGTTGGTCCGAAATAAGGGTAACTCCACCCCCTCAAAACGTAAGAACAAAACTCTTGATCATTTCTGTGAACACATCTCGAATTACCCATATGAGCATATGCATAAACAAAAACCACAAACCAAACTTCAGCAAAAAAGAATGGCCTGAGCTAAACAAATTAAAAGATGACAAAACAGTAACAAACAAAGAGGCTGATAAAGGGAGTGCTGTTGTCTTAATGGACACTGTATACTATATAGCTCTAGTACTATCCATATTAGAAAACACAACATATGAAAAGGCCCAACACTACTGTCAGCAGAAAATAATGAGGGACCTAAAATCCATGTTGAACCTATACAGAGGACTCACCGACAAAGAATATGACTATATGACCAATTTCAAAAGTAAAACCAATCAATTCTACGGTATTCTCAAGATACACAAAAGTGAGAAAATAAGTAAGGTATGCAGGATAATAATATCACAGTCATAATAATCAAAGTCCCTACTCCTAATGACCTCAAACCGAGACCTATATATATATGCGAAACCCATCGCCTCAGTAACTTATTAGATGCCCTCTTCAAACCATTACTCAAGCGTGTCAAAAGTTACATAAGGGACGACCTGGATATGCTCAATCACCCTCCCGAAACAATAAACAAAAACACCCTACTGGTATCTTTCGATGTAGTCAATCTCTATTCCAGTATCTCCACACAACCTAGGAATAGAGGCAATTCAATTCTGGTTAAAGAAATACGCCAACGAACTCCCACATCGCATAAGAAAAGAATTCGAGATAGAAGAGCTAAAATCTATCTTCGATAATAACTACTTTGTTTTCGAAGACAACTTCTATCGACAAATATCGGGAACGGCGATGGGTACGACAATAATCCTCTCCTTTGCTAACCTAGTCATGGGATATCTAGAAATTAGTCTTTATCGTAAGGTTCTAGGAAAATACGGGATCCCGTTCTCCTTCTGCATAACTGGAAGAGATACCTCGTTGACTGTCTCATTCTTTGGCATGAAAGTATAGAGAGACTTATAGAATTTCAAGCACTTATAAATGGATTTGACGTAAACATTCGATTCCCGATGGAATATAGCCTGCAACAACTCCCCTTCCTTGACATCCTCATCAAGAAATCTATCAACGTAATAGAAACAGATATATACTATAAGCCCACGGACTCCAAGCAATATCATGCCACCCCAAACGAACCAGAATGAATATCCCCTTCAACCTAGCAAAAAGGATATGTACCATAGTTTCTAATGCAAGTACCAGGGACAGACGACTACATGAACTAAAGGATACACTCATCATCAGGAACTACCCACCTTCACTAATTGACATATGCCTTCAACGTGCCTTACAACTCAACATCCGCGAAATCAGACATCCCAAATTAAAGAAGCATTTGCAACCAAAAGCCCTACCATACATCTCCACACACAACTCTCTTAACAATTAACAATCCAATGAATTATTGGACTGTTAATTGTATCACTCTATTTAATATTTAGTTTGGAATTTGAATTATACCCATACTTATATGATATTCATCTGACGTACCTGTGAATTGGGTGTTTTATACACTTCTTTGAAGGAATTATTTTCTTTAGTTTGTTACTCTTTCTTTTTCTTTCTTTTTCTCTTTCTCTCGCTATATATATTTTATATATATATATATTATATATATATATATATATATATATATAATATATATATATATATATATATATAAATTATTGAAGCCGAAAATATCTTCACAAACTGTTATGTAGTTTCTCGTTACCGTTCGTCGTACAGCCTGGCCGACGAAGCTAACGAGGGAAACACTCAGAAACAGCTTGTGAAGATTTGTTCGGCTTTAATAAAGAGCATATTACTCTGCCTTTGGTATTTGAGTACTATTTGTCCCACCTTGTTTTGCATTCATGTGTTTTCAGTTGTTAAGTGTCCCAGCCATGAGGAATCGACACTAGATATGTCGAAACAATTGTCGTGATTAATAATAAATTCTGGTATATTCCATCTGTCCTTTTATTTGCCATTCATACATACAAATATATATATATATATATATATATGTACGTTTGTACACAGGTAGATAGGGGTCAGAGAGCGGATGAAAGAAATACTTATAGTGAGAGACAGCTTGAAATAAGAAAGGAATTCGAGAGTGTTGATGGGTGACAGAGAATTATTTGAAGACGTCATGAATGTAAGTTAAATAAAGTGAATTAGATTTGATTTGGGTTTGGAAAGAACTATAATGTTTCACGCTAACATTAACGCATGCAAATGCGAGAAAAATATGGCAGGAGTAGGCGAGAGTGCGTGAAATTATTTGGGTAGATGTAATCAAGGTAACAATAAGAACATTTTAAACAGTGAAAGAGAAATATATTTTTAAACAAAGAACAGAATTGAAGAACTGTGTAAATTATAGATAATGTATAAAAAAAACGAAATATATTATTTCAGAGACTGTGGGAATGGAAAAGTTTTAAAAATTCCCTTAGGAGTAGAAAGTTATATTTGTATAAGTTAAATCTTATAGAAAGTTTTTTTTTTTTCTTTAAAGTCAGCAAAAATATAATTACAGTAAAAAAACAAAAGTAAGAATGAGACAAAACAACATTAACAACAGGTTTTAAAATTTTGAAAATTTTCCACGGTAATGTAAAATATAAATCTCTAATACAATTCATCGGTAAAATATTTACATATGTCATTTAGTTATCAACCAAAAACAGATTAATACATTGGGTTTTCAGTTTTGTAGAATGAAAATTCTTATGCCTCTATAAGCTCTCGAATAGTAAATATTTTAAGAACAGAAATTTAGTTGAGAATGTTACAAATTTGGTTTGCTTTATAAATATAGCTTTAAAAGTTCTTCGTTTTCATTTTTTTTATTTTAATAAAAGAAATAACAACGATGCAATAAATTCGACTCATTTCAGACCACTTATTTCCCTACAAACATTTTGATTTTCTCTATTCTTACAGTAAGGTATCTGAGGTAAAGAAGTTTTGTTTCATTGAACATATCAAACATGATCGATGGGGTAGCTTGAATAAATAACAATAACATACTGGTTCTGTTTTATAAAATATGTATATTCCCTGATAAACTAAAGTTTTTGTCTATGAAATGGGAAACAAAATTATGCAAACTCATTTTAAAAAGATTCTTTTGAAAACCTTAATCATTTTACAGAGAATTTTCTCCTGTTTTATCTAGAGGATATCCAGTACCAGGAGGTGTAAAAAGAGAATAATACCAGTGATGTTAACGTTTTAAAGACTTTTGAATTTCTTTAGCATAATGCAAAATGCGTGCTTTGTAATCCAGTACACTTATGGTCCAAGAGAAAATTACTTAGAAACAATTCCAGTGTACCGACTTATGAAAATTCCTCTATGCATGAATATACATTCTTAAAATATGTCACAATGACCCCAAAACTCACCCGATGGTTTAACTATAAGCATATATGAAAACAATTGCCTTTAAACATCGTGTCTGTTGTATGCAATTTCAGTCGATATTTTTATGGAAGTATTAACAACAGCATCGCATCAGATAACTACAAAACTACGCTACAATAACATAACATTTCTTGTTTACGTTGGTATACGCAATCTAAAGAAGTTAATAGAGACAGCATTAAAAAATATGTATATCTGCTTATGAAAATATAGAAAAAGATTATTTCCAAAGACAATAGTTGATAAAATAAAGTACACAAAAGAAATAGGAAGATAGCTGGTCATTGGAAACATAATCATGGTTAAGCTTAATATGAATAATAATAATACTTATTAGAATTATGAATGGAAGCTTGTGTCAACCAAAATATCCTCCTGATTAATAAAGGAAGGAATACATCGGAAGGAATACATAAACACTGGAAAAAAGAAAATAAGGAAAAACTGTGTTATTTCGAAACTTTAAAAGGGAAATAAAGATAAACTAAGGACGAATCTACAGAGTTAGAGTTTACATAAATTATTTTTCGACGACTGGAAGACGATATATGGAGATGAAGCTACTTATAAAAAAATACAAATATAAATAAATTGGTAAGAATTTTATGAGCATCAATAATCGCAGTCATGGCTGCATGAGAAACTTCGCTCTCTAACCATGTGGTTTCGGATTCAGTTCCACTGCGCGGCAGGATGCGTGAGTATCTATTACTATAGCACATTACATGTGCTATAGTAATAGTAATGCCTCATGAGTTTGCGTGAGTGTGTGTGTGTGTGTGTGTGTGTGTGTGTGTGTGTGTGTGTGCATGAGTATATATATGTATATATATATATAAGTTCAGCAAAATTTAGATTCAGATGAATATGGTACTTAAGTTAAAGGCACCACGATTTTTTATGGTATTATCCAAATAAATCAAATGGGGCGATTATTTTGATTATGTATGTATGTATTAATTAGAGATTCAAAATTTAATTTTGCTTTACTTAGGCACCTCTCTTGCACATCAGCAGGTAGGTTTTACGTTATATGTAGATACTGTACTACTCCGGTTACAGCGACGAGGGTTCCAGTTGATCCGATCAACGGAACAACTGCTCGTGAAATTAACCTACAAATGGGTGAGCACGCCACAAACACATGTACACTTAACATAGTTTTCAAGGAGATACAGCGTGACACAGAATGAGACAAGGCTGAGCTTTGAAATACGAGTGGGGTGGAGCACGTAAAATATATTGTCTTGATCAAAGAGACAACGACGTAGGCGCATGGATCAAGCGGGGACCTAGAATGGGAGAATGGCAGAAGGAGTGCAGGCAAGCCCTCACTTTGTTCTCCCGGGCGAACGGTACCGGCGGCGGGGCTACCACTGCGGATTTTTATAGAGGGCTGGTAGAGCATGAGTCCGACGACATCCTGGAGGAGTTTCTAGGCTTCGATGAGGAACTGCTAACCAGCCTGTTCGGATAGACATTCGGGCCGAGGTATGTTGATAACGTCCAGAAATCCCTGGCTTCGTAGTTCTACCGATCGGCCTTACCGATCCGACAGAGAGGCTGTAGAAACACGGGTTTGATACCTCCCTCATTTTCCCGAGGTACGGGCGCGTCAGTGAAAATGTCGCGCACGTCTTCGTACATTGTGAGGAGCTTAGGGACATGATGACCTATGTGGAAAAACTGATGTGGACGGAAAGAGTACGACTTTCAACTGAGTCCATAATTAAGTTTGTACAGACTTCCTCCCTTAACAAGGAAAGGAAGGGGCCTTTTTTCTATTTAGTAGCCACACTGAAAGACACAGAATGGATGACGCGTGCAAGGGGATTCAAGACAGGCAATTTTTGTCTCTGGAAGCCGGTTGGTGAGTTATTTTAACTGCCACCTGCTTTGTAAGATCCGTTGGGACAAAAAGTGCCTTTTCCAAGGAATGTTCACGAAAAAATGGACGACTGTTGTAAGAATACCGAGAGTAAATTGAACCGTGCTAGTATAGCCGGTGAAGGTGAAAAGACGGAAAAAGGTAAGAAAATATGGAGGACAAAATCAAAAGGGGATTTCAAAGGATAAAAGAGAAAATATCCGGGTTAAATAAAAACCCGAAGATTATATTTTTATTATAATCATCCAATTTTATAAATTTCATTCGATTTCACCTGCTCGATTTCATTGTACCGTATTAATCCTTTTGAATCATGTTTGTAACTCCGCCCCTTTATTGTAGCTGTCCTTGTTTGTCTCCTCTATGTATGCCCCTATAGTCAATAAATAAATACAGTCGGCGAGCTACGCCTTTGAGATGCGGATGGTTATTTAGTGGTTGATATCGTTTTGTTACAGTTTTTCCCATTGGGACTGCCTCGTGTTTAAAAACTGTTAGGGTCTTTCGACACATTGTTCGTTGAACAAGCTTAGCGCACTAGTTCCTCCCCCGTTAGGGGCGAGTTATTTGCATTCTGTGTGGGAATTGTGCACGGACAAAATGACTAGTGATTTGTTTAACATGTTGGAACCCCTGGATAACGTCGACTCGGAGTACAAAAGCGACTCGGAAGAAAGTGTCAAAGATTATGCAGCAGCGGTCGGTAAAAAGCAAAGAAGATCCTACATCAGATCAGGGGCCGTGAAAAAATTCCAACCATTTCTGCGAGGAGTGGGAGCAAACATGAGAGATTAACTTCCCCCAAGGAAGCCACAGAAGAAACAAGAAAAAGAACGATAATTTATAGAACACTATCCCTTACAACAAAGAAACTAGAGATAGCATCTACGGAAGAAATTGAAAAGGCCCTGAAGCCTATTATGTTCAAGGTGGCATTCATGAAAAGGGGAAAGAAATTCGGTACCGTGGAGGTACAATTCATGTCAGAATACGACGCTAGGCATGATTCCGCGATCACCCTGCAGACGAAGGAGCTGGCTCTTGAACCCTCATACCTTGGCACCCCCCCCCACAAAATTTGCAATAGACGGTTATCCACCTGAAATTAGATCGACGTGTCTTCTGGCACGATTGCTCCAATATCCTGGAGTTCGAGGAGTAAAAAGTGCAGAACTGGTGTGGAGGGAGTCTTCGGGCGACAATTCAAGCGAAACCAGCGAAACTGGAGGAAATTCCAGAATTTCTAATTCTGCCGGATGAGACAAAACTGAGAGTCTCGGGCCAAGATAGAATCCCAAGATGTTTCGAGTGCAGACTGAAGAGGCAAATAAGGAAAACATGCTCCAGGCCATTCAACCTGAAGAACAAGGGGAAAAAACAGGATGAACCACTGATACAGCAAGAGAAACCTAACGAGGAAGCTCCAAGTGAAGAGAAAGAGAAGCAGGAACACTGTGGAGAAGGAGAATTGCTCGCCAGAGGAAGCTGAATCGTCCACATCTACCGAGGTAAGTGATGAGGAATTGTCAGTTGCAGGGAGGAAGAGGAGAAAAGTTTAAAATGAATGCACAGAGAACAGATACGAATGCAGAAAAAATGCATTACAAACGCAGACAGCAAGAAGGAAAAAAATACCCCCAAAAAGAACACTGAATATACAACACAAGTAATATACAACGACAAAGAGACAAAAATAAGCTCAGAAGAAGAGATAGGAACGCAGATAAAATCCTTAGAAACACAGACAGCAAGAAAAAAGTTAACCCACAAAAGAACACTGAATGTACAACACAAGCAGTACACTGCTAGAACATCGAAATAGAAAAAGAATAACTGTTTAAACACTCTTTCTCAAAATGTTCCATGACGTTAGGAATGTGGGGTTCGAGTTGACGTCGTTCCACCTTTTCATTTATCATTACTATTGTTTTCATTCGATTTTAATCTTTCCCCACTTTTGTGTTTTGTCCGTCCTTGTTTGTCTCCCCTGTGTTAATCCATGTGTTTGGTCCAGTCCCGCAAAGATGACGAAATACTTCGTTATAATGCAAGACATATCAAGGTATAAAAGTAAAAATTTAAGATTTTAAACTTAATAATTTAACCTTTACGTTTTGGGCAGCCTTTAGTAGTATGCCGATAAAGTACATCTGCATCCTATGACTACCTGCCGTCATCCACGGTAACTGCACAATCATCACTGCATCAACGTTAAGAATACCTTAGTGCACATTGAGATATAGTTGAAATAATCGATAAAGGAGATATATTACTGGAAACTTTATTTATCACTACGATCGTTTCGACATTCTGCATCGCTCCCACACGGGTGCGAAACTGTAAAGATGAATTATGGGGGATCGCATGATACTGAATCATCGTTTCTTGTGAAGTATTGCGTGGTATCGTTTAGGTCTCGCTACTTGGCGGTTCGGAAAAAATCTGATAGAATAAATAACAGACTTTTTAAAAAGGTAATGTGGTCATAGATATGCAACTGTGTTGCATCACCTGAAGCATCGTAGGGTGCACCGTAATCCATTATATAGGCTCCGACCCGAGAGGGAGGGATGTAAGATAAGTCGAAACGATTGTGATGATAAATATGTTTCCAGTATACTATGTCATCCGTATTCATTGTTTCCACTATATATATATAAAGATATATACATATCGTTTGTCCCTTCTCGAGACACGCCTGGCTCATTATGGCCGGTTTCCCGGTTTCCTTGCCGTATAGGTTCCCCACTGGACGGGACGCCGGTCCGTCGCAGGTGAGCTGCAAGATGCAGGAGGAAAGAGTGAAAGAAAGTTGTGGCGAAAGAGTCAGCAGAAGTTCGCCATTACCTTCCGCCGGAGCCGCGTGGAACTTAGGAGTTTCGCTCATTAACACACACATCGCCCGGTCTGAGATTCGAACCTACGATCCCTCGACCGCAAGTCCGCTTCTCTAACCACTAGGCCATGTGCCTCTCTCTCTCTCTCTCTCTCTCTCTCTCTCTCTGTATATATATATATATATATATATATATATATATATATATATATATATATATATACAAATTAGTAAATAAATGGCACAACTAATTACCGATATTTACTGGAAATAGCGAACGTAAAAATACGACGCTAATGTGTAGCTTCACCCCGTATGTATTAGCAAAAATGCGTGTGTGCAACAAAATAGAGAAAAAAACCGTCTTACCTCCAGGGAGAACATCTGAAAGATGAAACACCCGGAAAATGGATAATGTGGTACCTGCAGGTTTCAGGTTTTGAAAGATATGTCTCTCACCCATATTTTGCTTTACCTTCTTCAGCCAAACATATACCAAGACGAAATCTACGATGTTACCACATTAATACTAACACACTCGACTGAAATACGGAACGCTAACAGTACGAGAAACGGTGAAGAAGTTTCAAAATATCAGTAATGCAATACAAAGTATTGCCTTCCAGTAAAAAGTAGCCCGTGAGGGAAAAATACACAAATTAGTAAATAAATGGCACAACTAAGTACCGATATTTACTGGAAATAGCGAACGTAAAAATACGACTCTAATGTGTAGCTTCACCGCGTATGTATTATGGAGGTAAGACGGTTTTTTTCTCTATTTTGTTGCACACACGCATTTTTGCTAATACATACGCGGTGAAGCTACACATTAGCGTCGTATTTTTACGTCCGCTATTTCCAGTAAATATCGGTACTTAGTTGTGCCATTTATTTACTAATTTGTGTATTTTTCCCTCACGGGCTACTTTTTACTGGAAGGCAATACTTTGTATTGCATTACTGATATATATATATATATATATAATATATATATATGTGTGTGTGTGTGTGTGTGTGTGTGTGTATGTGTGTGTGTATGTGTGTGTTTGTGTATGTGTGTTCTCGCGTCTTATTAACAAATGTAGTTTTAAGATATTACGGGAATCCAGATTGCAGTGAAATTTACTGGTATAACCTTTTCGTATATTATAACGACATCAATGGAATTACTATAAGAATAAAAGAAAGAACAAATAGTTAAAGATAAGAATGAAGAAAATAGGTCACAATTTATGTGTGGGGTGATTAACGAAGCTGAACTCATTATATAGCGTTATACTCTGTAATACTTCGTCTCTGCTTTTATCTGTCTTTTTGTCAAATTATCCACCCACACGTTTCTTCATTCGTGTCTCGGTTTCTACATAGCTTTCTATCGATCAAAATATTCTTCTGTCGTAATATATAATTAAATTTATCCTGATAATTACAATTTTGGCAGTTACCAATAGGTAATCTTCTTTTAATTATCGACCTATGAGTTATAATAACCTGAGAATAGTTCGTTACAATCTTATTTTATCTGAAGTTTCATTACAAGGTATCGTAGTGTTTACGCATCGAACTTTGCAAATATGACTATCTGAAAATATGGCAGTATATAAGTATGGGTCTGTGAAAATATTTCTGCATGTGCCTGCCTGGTAAGAAGGTTTGCTTGTCTACCACATAGGGCTATAGGTCTGGGTTCAATCCCACGGTGTGGCGCTTTGCACAGGTGTTTCTGCCTTATTTCCGGGCGGATAAAAAAGCCTTGCAAATGGATTCGGAAGACGGAATGTGAAAGAAACCCGCTGTATATATCATCATAATCATCATCATCATCGTTTAACGTCCGCTTTCCATGCTAGCATGGGTTGGACGGTTCAACTGGGGTCTGGCAAGCTCGAAGGCTGCACCAGGCCAGTCAGATCTGGCAGTGTTTCTACAGCTGGATGCCCTTCCTAACGCCAACCACTCCGAGAGTGTAGTGGGTGATTTTATGTGCCACCGACACAGGTGCCAGGCGAGGCTGGCAGACGGCCACGCTCGGATGGTGTTTTTATGTTCCACCGACACAGGTGCCAGACGAGGCTGGCGAACGGCCACGCTCGGATGGTGTTTGTTACGTGCCCATAGCACGGAGGCCAGTCGATGCGGTACTGGCTACGGTCACGTTCGGATGGTTTTCTTGTGCCACCGGCACTGGTACCACAAGGATACAAATTCCATTGATGTTCATCTATTTTGATTTGGTTTGTTTTGATTTGATTTGATTTGATTGATTTTCACTTGCCTCAACAGGTCTTCACAAGTGTCACAAGAAGGAAGGTATGCACAGGTGGACTGACTACGTCCCAGGTAGGGGCCACGGGTTATGGCTTCACTAGTCTTGCCGGGTCTTCTCACGCACAGCATACTTCCATAGGTCTCGGTCTCTAGTCATTTCCATGGTAAGACTTAACGTTCGAAGGTCGTGCTTCAGCACCTCGTCCCAGGTTTTCCTGGGTCTACCTCTTCCACGGGTTCCCTCAACTGCTAGGGTTTGGCACTTTCTCACACACCTATCTTCATCCATTCTCGCCACATGACCATACCAGCGCAATCGTCTCTCTTGCACACCACAACTGATGCTTCTTAGGTACAACATTTCTCTCAAGGTACTAACGCTCTGTCGAGTAAGTACACTGACATTACACATCCATCGGAGCATACTGGCCTCATTCCTCACGAGCTTACGCATGTCCTCAGCAGTCACGGCCCATGTTTCACTGCCATGCAGCATGGCTGTTCGTACACATGCATCATACAGTCTGCCTTTTACTCTGAGCGAGAGGCCATTAGTCACCTGCAGAGGTAAGAGCTCCCTAAACTTTGCCCAGGCTATTCTTATTCTAGCAGTTACACTTTCAGCGCATCCACCCCCACTACTGACTTGGTCACCTAGATAACGGAAGCTATCAACTACTTCTAGTTTTTCCCCCTGGAAAGTGACGGAAGTTGTTTTCTGCAGATTTTCGGAGGTCAATGCTCCCGAGCATCTGCCACATACAAAAACTATCTTCCCAGTTAGCCTACCTTTGACATTGCTGCACCTCTTATGTGTCCATAGCTTACACTGGGTACTTCTTATAGAGTTTCTACCTACACCTTTTCTACAGATCGAGCAGGGCCATCTTCCTGAGGATATTTGTGGATTGTCTACCTTTCTACTTATTAGTACTTTGGTTTTAGCTAGGTTGACTCTAAGGCCCCTCGATTCTAAACCCTCCTTCCACACCTGGAACTTCTCCTCCAGTTCTGATAGTGACTCAGCAATTAGAGCGAGGTCGTCAGCATAGAGGAGTTCCCAGGGGCAACCTGTCTTGAATTCCTCCACAATTGCCTGGAGGACTATGATAAATAGGAGGGGGCTGAGTACTGAACCCTTCTGTGTACATGTTGCCAACCCTAACCTTACTTACGGCATCTCTGTACATGGCTTGCACAGCCCTCACCAGCCATTCATCTATCCCTAGTTTCCTCATTGACCACCAGATGAGGGATCGGGGGACCTATCAAAGGCTTTCTCCATGTCAACAAAAGCCAGGTACAGGGGCTTATCTTTGGCTAGGTATTTCTCCTGCAGCTGCCTTACCAGGAATATAGCATCAGTGGTGCTTTTCCCTGGCACGAACCCAAACTGCATCTCAACTAAACTAACTCTCTCTCTAATTAGTTGGGCTATGACCCTCTCCGTAACCTTCATTACCTGATCCAACAGCTTGATACCTCTGTAATTATTTGTATCTAGGGCATCACCTTTACCTTTGTAGCAGTTGACTAGTATGCTGCTACACCAGTCATTGGGTATGACTCCTTCGTGTATCACCTGGTTGACTATACGGGTGACTAGGTTATAGCCGACACTGCCAGATATTTTGAGCATCTCTGCAGTGATTCCTGATGGGCCTGGGGCTTTCCCTGTCTTCATGCTTCTAATTGCCTTACTACCACGGAACTATCAACTCGGAAGCTGGTCCCTCTGTTGGGTCAACATTCGGCAGACTCTCTTTATCCCATTCATTTTCTTTATTCAGCAACCTTTCATAGTGGCATCTCCAAACCTCTCTCTTTGCATCCTCATTTAGCGCAAGTGAACCATCATCCATGCGAACACACTTCTCTCCTACCACATCACGATTCTCTCTCACACACTG
>NC_043004.1:83651859-83656859 GCF_006345805.1 Octopus sinensis
GCAAAGTTCTCACTGCCTCCTCCATCTCTTTGAAATCTAAAGGCTGAAATTGGTGAAGGATAAAAACAAAATACGTAAGCACACTTAAGTTTCGAGTGAGAATTGGTTCTCAACGCACCGAAATTCTATGAATAATAGTCTGTAAATATTCGGTTTGAAAATATGCTGTTATTTACATCATTTATGGGACCTTTTCGGTTAGAACGGCAGTTTTGAACATAATTTCTAGGTAACTAAAAAATTTTAAACTTCGTATACTGGTAGAACATCTTTTTCTCTTGGCTTTATTGAGAAAATTCTATAGTTTGTAAGATATTTGTTGTTGTTTTTCTTCAATTTCTGCAATTTCAACCAATCAATGACGTCCATTGAGGTAAACAACATTCTGTGCCGTATGAATATGTCCCTCGTTTAAGAAACAGATTGGGTTCATTTACATTTGTGAAGAAAAAAGATACCCTTTCCCCCACCCTAACTCTAACCGTAACCCTAAAATAGATTGAAATGCAACAGATCGATACTAGGGTCATAATTATGGGTTACAATTTCATATGACACCGCTAGAAAAAACTGCCGGTCAAACCGAAAAGATCCCCATTTCCCAAAAAGAATTAGTTCACATTCTTTTGATAGTTTTATATACGTTTATGGCTTCAACAATATATGTGTGTGTGCGTGTTAGTGTTTGTGTACACAGCAATAACGCACATGTACACACACGCAAACACAGACACGTGTATTAGTGCTGACTGTCAGACGAAAAAGCACTTCGTATAGGGATAAATGATATTTCTATTTCGGACGAATCAGTCTCTTACTAGGTGCGCCGGATGGCTAGGCAATATATACAAAATGAGCGTGCGTGCGTGTCTGCATGTTTTTGAATGTCTCTGAATTGTTGATGCATGTGTATGTACACGCTTGTCTGACATTCATGGATCAACGATTAAAAATGACACACTGTCCCATACAGAGAAAAATGTTGAAAACGAAAGAAGAACAGCAGAAATATAAATACAGTAGAACCTTTATGTGCTAAGATTTGTGAAGTAAGATTTCCAGATCAAATCATTCTTCAGCGTGGAATTTTTTACGGGAATTATCATTACCACAACGCATTTGATAAAAACCAATGTCGGTTTATCGACAATGCCTTATGATTACTCTGCCTTCGGTTTAAACACATGCTTCGGAAATAATAATTATTTCAAATTTTTGCCACAAGGGCAGCTTGCGGGAGGTGGGTTGAGTCGATTACATCGACCCCTATACTCAGCTGGCACTTATTTTATCGATATCGAAAGGATGAAATGCAAAGTCAACCTCGGCGTAACTTGAACTCAGAACGTAGCGACGGGCGACATACTGCTAAGAATTTCGTCCAGCTTGCTAACGATTCTGCCAGCGCGCCACTATCCGCTTTGGAAACAATAATGTAGAAGGAACAATAAATAATATTTACTTACATCACTGGCGCTACATAATTAGACAAGTAAATGCCGGTCGTTTTCTTTTATAGTAACAGAGATGCTATAAGGTGCACTTGCCTACCACGAATATGTTTATCATCAGACGCATTTCATTATTAGTTAAAATGGATCTTTTCGGTTTGACCGGCAGATTTTTAAAATAATTTCCACGTAACTAAACGTATACTGGTAGAATGTGTTTATAAAACATCTTTTTCTCTTGGTTTTATTGAGAAAATTCTCTAGTTTGTAAGATATTTGTTGTATTTTTCCTTCAATTTCTGCAATTTCAACCAATCAATGACGAGTATTGAGGTGAAAACATTATGTGCCGTATGAATATGTCCCTCGTTTAAGAAACAGATTGGGTTTATTTACATTTGTGAAGAAAAAAAGATACCCTTCCCCCACCCCTAAACTTAACCCTAACTAACCCTAACTCTAACCCTAAACCTAAAACAGACTGAAATGCAATAGATCGATACTAGGGTCATAATTATGGGTGACAATTTCATATGACACCGCTAGAAAAAACTGCCGGTCAAACCGAATATATCCGTTAAAATATTATATCATCCCTGTATTACATACGTAACCTTACTCATGTTTACATGTTTTTTGTGCGAAGTTTATCTCAGACAAATTTATTGTTTATATACTTCTATTATATATAAGTGAAGGCAGGGCTGTTTCATTCCATGGTTTCCTTGTGAGATTCAGTCATATTGTATGCTAAAACTGGTGCTTTTGTTATAGTTCGTTTCTAACAAACCACGTAGGTTTAGGGAAATTATATTGAACCCCATCTTATATATGTGTATGACAGATTGTGGTTGAATTAGAGAGTGTATATGTGCGTGTGTTTATCTTTGTGTTGTTCCCGCACTACGACTTGACAACCGATGTAGATTCTGCAGAAGAGATGGATGAAATACAACCCAGACTTTAAGAAGAAATATGTGCCGGGGTCCTTTTGTTCGACTAAACTCTTCAAGGCGGTGCCACCAGTATGGTAACAATGTAAGGACTAGAACAAGAAAAAGATAAAAGACAAAAAAACACATTAATGTCCATGTATTTATTGGTTCTTCGTCTCGTCACTGCTTGCAACAATCATGTTGAAATCAATTGTTTATTGAGCACGCCTGATGCTCAAATAGATCTGGTGGTGGTTAATTGACGGCTTGAAATTTTGAGACTGGTTGTAGGACTTTATTAATACGGTTTCACTGTTCTTCTTGTTACATAACTTCTCTTCATGTGATTCATGGTCCTTAAGATGGCGCGCTTGCGAAAGAGATATAGGAGGAAGCACTCCGTCGGTTACGACGACGAGGGTTCCGGTTGATCCGATCAACGGAACCGCCTGCTCGTGAATTTAACGTGTAAGTGGCTGAGCACTCCACAGACACGTGTATCCTTAACGTAGTTCTCGGGGATATTCAGCGTGTCACAGAGAGTGACAAGGCCGGCCCTTTGAAATACAGGTACAGCAGAAAAAGGAAGTAAGAGTGAGAGAAAGTTGTGGTGAAAGAGTACAGCAGGGATCACCACCATCCCCTGCCGGAGACTCGTGGAGCTTTTAGGTGTTTTCGCTCAATAAACACTCACAACGCCCTGTCTGGGAATCGAAACCGCGATCCTACGACCGCGAATCCGCTGCCCTAACCACTGGGCCATTGCCCCTCCGCGAAAGAGATAACATGCTATACAAAATGATTTGCGGCATCGCGTCTGTCTTTCTTTACTCTTTGAGTTCAAATTCAGCGGAGGTCGACTTTACTTTTCATTCTTTCGGAATCGGAAAAATAAGTAGTACTTGAGCACTGGGGTCGATATAATCGATTTACCATTCGCCCGAAATTGCTGGCCTTGTGCCCAAACATGAAATCTATATAATTGATGGTCAGAAAATTAGATATAGTAAATAACTACTGGAAAGTTTTAAGTCTGAGCTCAGCGTTTAAAGACAAATAACACGCATATAATTAAGTTGTGCAAATGCTGAAAATATACAAACTAAAACGATGTATAAATACATCAAACGCAGTTACCAAGACTTCTAAACTTCATCCATATCATTCATGAATAACGCTACAGATATAATATAACAATAATAAAATACAAAACTGTATATATTCAAAGCGAACTGGCATGTAGTCAGTTATGAAGATAAAACATGAAGCAATACTTAGACAGAAATACATTCAAAGAATAATTCTTCAAGGGATAATAAGCCATTCTTTTTACAAAATATTGTAAATAAGAAAGAAAAGCCAAAAATAATCATTAAGAAAAGAAAACATGCTAGTTTTTGGAACAGAAAAGAGCAGGAAATATTTCACACGCAAGACTATTTTCCATAAATCCATCTCGAAACATCATAGATTGATATGACATCTATATGACAGGGGTATTGATTTCTGTCTTCTTCGTAAAATAAAATAGGTATTAGAAGTATTTACAACAGCCAATCATGCAAACGCACATGGAGGCACACATGTATTAGTAATCACATGAATCACATTGATATACATATACACGCACACATATATATATGTATGTATGTATGTATTATATATGTATATATTGATATATATATATATATATATATATATATATATATATTATATATATATATATACATATATACATATATATATATATATATATATACATATTAAACCTTCGCTGGCATAGTGATACTAACACACACATACGCATTCATCATATAACGACATGTAATTTGTTTGTCTTTATACGCATGGTTTTGCGAAGGTCTCTCTCTTTCTCACTCTCTCTCCCTCACTCTTTAGCTCTGTATACCTATCCCGCAGTACGCACACATAAGCATGTATGTGTATAGATATATATTCATATATGTGTTTATGTGTGTGTGTTTGTGCGTGTGTGATGTGTATACACACACATATGTATATACACATAACATATGTATAATTGGATATTATTCTTTTATTATTTTACTAGTTTCAGTTTAGATGGCAATGTCAGGGCCTCGACTTTGATATTAATTCAATTTCACTACATCAAAGCCAATCTGATATTTGACTTTTGGTAGGATTGTGATATTTTCTGTCCATATCTGTGTTTACCTCGACGAGATAGGTTCATCCAGAACTATTGACAGAAGGAAATCCAGTTTTGTTATGAAGGTATCTAAATCCACTACATGTATATCTCTTAGGTTATTGTGTGGGATATCTAATATCTCTGGGCAATTGAATCCCGATCTGTTGCTGCATCTGCCAAGAATCTCGATAGCGAAATTGAGAATTTTCCCATTCAGCACTGGAGCCCCGTTCTAGTTTTCGTGTAACTTTCATTGGCAAAGTTTGGTACAAGACCTTCCAGGATTTTCAGGATGAATATGATTGCATATATTTCAGTTTTTCGTTCTTATCTTGTACACAGACACACGCGCACGCACACACAGATATATTATGTTAAAGCCGAAACATCGTTGTCACCGTCAGCTCTCATCATATAAAACTGAAAAGATGGCGGCGTGGA
>NC_043004.1:83661859-83684359 GCF_006345805.1 Octopus sinensis
TCTCCCTCTCTCTTTATATATAAATATATCCCCAACTCTCCATTTTCTTACTTTATTATATATATATATATATATATATATAAATATATAAAGAGTATAAAATTATGACTTTTTAAACTTCTTTAGTGTTTGATTTGAATCCCTCCAAGAAAGATCTATACTTCGTTTCATAAAAACAAAAAACCTGAAGTTTTCTGCGCCACACAGTTTGGAGTGATAACCAATTTTTAACATTGGATGTATACGAAAACAAGGACGTGTAACACACTCCGTTTTTTTCCCCGTCCTTGTTTTCTTTGTATCGTCTATCTCGATGTTTTGCTGTCCCTTTTTTGTATCACCTGTCTGGATGTTTTGCGTTCTTGTCCCATTTTCTATTATATATATATAGCGCCGTACGCACACTTTGGTCTCTCTCTCTCTCTCTGTATATATATATATATAATATATATATATATACACACACGCACACACGCACAAACACACATATATATCATTGTAAAGGGGCAACAATTATATATCCTCTCTATGGGAAATCTGCAATAGCTCCATAACTACCATCTCGGCTTACAACCCTAGAGCCCTAGTAATCCGTTAAATCACACTTACCTAGCGTACCTAATCGTTTAGCTCACCTGTGAACTAAACGCCCATGTTTCGTGTATATATATAGATATGAAAGAAGGTTTTAAAATGCAATTCTAAAAGATGCTTATTCACTTAACCGGTTTCACTTTTTTTAGAAAAATATTGTCAAAAGTAATATGCAACATGTGTTAAGTCCTGGTTGTCAGAAAATATTACAATACATATATACATTCTTTGATATTAATAAGAAAATGTTAAAAACAGTTTATATGGAAAAATCTTGAGAAAATATCTAAAAATTCATTAAAAAATTAGGATTTCATTAAAAATAAGATTGTCAAAAGTAAAATAAGAAAGCCTTGTAAAAGCTTTGTAGTGTTAAATACTGGTTGTCACAAAAAAATTACAATACATATATACATTTTTTGATAATAATAAGAAAATGTTAAAAACAGTTTACAGGAAAATCTTGAGAAAATATCAAAAAGTTCATAACAGAAATTAGGATTTCATTAAAAATCATGTTTTTTAGAAAATTATAAGTTCAAAAATGTCATATTTTGGTGGTATATATATATACACAGAAGGATATATTTAGGAGTTTGCAAAGAATTTGGGATGAACTGATCTCTTTCACCATTTTATCGTAAAAGGCTATTTTCTATTTCAAGGGACAGTGCAAGAGGTTGGTTTGGGTGGAGGGAAGGAAGAGCAATGTGGAATTGAAAGGTATTTTCCTTTCTCTTTCAAGGTTCAGTGGTTTTGGGGATTGGTCTTTAGAGGTTAGAATGGTGTGAGTGTGTGTGTGTATACATGTGTTTGTGTTTGTGTGTGTGGGTCGTTTTTGATTGGTCCCAGGGTTTATTGTGATGTATGTAAATGTGTCTGTGTGTGTTTAATATTTGGTAGGATGGCGTGTGTATATGCGTGCACGTTTGTGTGTGTATGTGTGTGAACCGAATACGCTAACCACTGAGCCATGTGCCTTCACGCACACACTAATATACATGTGTATATATATATATATATATACAAAATAAGAAAATGGAGAAATACACCTTAATCAATAATCAACTACCAGATAGAGAATAAAGTACAATCTAAATATGAATATCAGAGAAGGTACACCTATTCAAGAATGAGTACATATACATAATATATAATAATACGCTTATATGTATGTGTATATTATATATAATGTATATGTACTCATTCTTGTATGGGTGTACCTTCTCTGATATTCATATTTAGATTGTACTTTATTCCCTGAAGAGGCCTTGGGATATATTTGTAAGTGTCTCATTTATAACCACATTTTAACTCATCACACGTGGCTAATATGAGTATAATGAGATACTCATATATACATGGCTGAAACAGCTGTAAGATATAGTTTATATTTATATTTATATTTATTTATACATATTGTACTTATTGTATCATATTACTCATTGATGTGCACTGTTTTGTTCTGTACTATTATGTTTGACCTTGATGTTCATATGTAGTTGGTTAATAAATTATGTGAATGGGTATTATCTGGTAGTTGATTATTGATTAAGGTGTATTTCTCCATTTTCTTATTCTGCATTATGAATTTGCGGTAAAGCATTTTACCTTCGCCCAGATAATACAATAAATGAATTAATTGCATCGCAATTCTTAACATTTATGTATTAACTTGTTGGGTGCTTTACTGGCAGTATATTGGATATATGTTATCCCATGGTGGGTTGCACTCACAACCCCTATCTCAATTTGTAATTTATATATATATATATATTATATATATATATATTATATATATATATATATATATATATATACATATATATATATATATATATACATATATATATATATATATATATATATATATATATATATATATATATATAATATTAAATTAGAGACAAAACCACTATTAGGCAAATCAAACAATGAAAAACTCAAGCTAATACATATGATTCATTTATATTATTTAAATATATAACAAAATTATTAAAAAAATATAATTAATATCACACTACGATCGTTTCATGCCTGCTAACATCTTCAAATTTTCGAGTCGCAGTCATTCATCAGGTGGTTTAAATATTTTTCTTGGCGAGGTTTAAACAATGAACTCATATATATATATACTCTTTACTCTTTAACTTTTACTTTTTTACTTGTTTCAGTGATTTAACTGCGGCCATGCTGGAGCACCGCCTTTAGACGATCAAATCGACCTCAGGACATTCTTTGGCAGCTTAGTACTTATTCTATCGGTCTCATTTGACGAACCGCTAAGTTACGGGAACGTAAACACGCCAGCATCGCTTGTCAAGTGTTGTTGGCGGGAGAAACACAGACACTGTATAACACACACAAGTACACATGTACAATTACATACAAACACACGTTTTGATATATATATATATATATATATATATATATATAATTAAGAAGAACAACAACATCAATAATAATTGTGATAAAAATCATTTCTAATATGGGCATAAAGCCTGGAATTTGTGACAAGGCCAATAGCCGATTACATCACACCTCCACTTGACAGGTAACAAATTTATCGACCACGAAAAGATGAAAGGGAAAGTCGACCTCGGCGGAATGTGATCTCAGAACGTAAAGATAGACGAAATAGCGCTAAGCATTTCACATGGCGTGCTAACGATTCCGACAGATCACCACCGCCTTATAATAATAATAATAATAATAATAATAATAATAATAATAATAATAATAATAATAATAATGCCCTGATGCAGTACCAGGTAGTGGCTCTCATGGCTTCTGATCTTAACTGATTGGAAGTGATATCATGTACATTGTTTTGTCTTGGTATAAAAGATGGGCTACAGCAAATATTCTGCTCAATACCACAGATTTGCTTGTCAGTTGTTTAACCTTAACCAGTTGAGCATGTCCCTTAGTGGCTGACGATATGTGCATCTCTGATCACGAGCAGAAGTAGTGGGGGAGCATCATAGCCACGTGTTGAGAAGGATTCTTTGGGGTTTGAATAATTCACCTCTGGAAACATGGGTGTTTCGTTCAACGTCCTTAAACAACCCTTATTCAGGGACCTTTTGAGCGGGATGGGTTACTCGATCTGAAGAAAATTCTAACTGAGCCCTACCTGCAAGGTCATGTGCTGTTTATCTTGATATGAGATCACCATGTCGCGCACATATGTTTGTGATGCATGTGCCTGGTGTACCCTTATCAGACGGGTAGTCATGATGGGTATACTGGGCTTCGTATATTTTACCCCAGTGTCACTTTGATGGCATGCTCTGCTTGCTCACTCAATAATAATAATAATAATAATAATAATATAATAATAATAATAGCAATAATAACAACAACGAAAGCAGAAACAAAAACAACAGTAATAGTAATAATATAAGAACGTTGGATAAAATATATACATATATATTCGTGAGAGAGGGGGAGAGGGAGGGAGATATATACACACCAATCTCAGTAATATATATATATATATATATAATAGAGAAAGAAATCCATTTGAAACATAAACCTATAAGCCCTTGTATGTTTGTGTTCGTACGTGTATGAAAAGATAACGGTTGCGCAACAATTGTTTTTAAATATCGTCTCCGTATATTTATACATATAACAATTAAATCATATATTTTATAGAATTCAATACCGCAGAGGATAAATTAGATTCTCCAAAATAGGCTTTACTCTAATCTGACGTTTATAGAAATTGGCAATGCCGGAAATTTTAGGAAAATCAATTAGTGTTCGAAATTAGAATTTAAATATCCTATATATCTGGTTGAAATTTTTCATTTAAATTTCAATACAATTTACAGAAAGAATCACTGCAAACTAGGTATTAGCTCTTCCTCTGTCCACCGTATTTAAAATACCTATTAAGCTTGATATTAGTAAAATAAACGAGAAAATATTTCGAAGATATTTGCTATTAAAGAATTAAAGGGATTTCTTAATAGTTTGTCTGCTGTTGTCTAATCCGATCAGGACAAATACCACTTTCGTACAGCAAATATATCTTATAATTACGTTCCCTAATTAATGTGTATATGAAATTAATTCTCTCCTTCACCCGCTTAATACGCCTTTTAGAGATTCTTCATCTATGCCAAACGGAAGATTTTTCTCGTTTCTACGCAATATTTTTGACTTTTATATTCATTTTCCCATTAATATATTCATAGTAAACACACAGCGATGTAGACATAAATACACATACATGAATGCATGTCAAAATGCAGGTAGATACAGCAAGGGTGCATAATGAAGAAGTTTCTTTCGTATTCTCCAGTTTCCAGGTTCGATCTCACGGTATGGTACCAACACGAATGTCATTTCTTTCATTTTCATATCAACCATACACACATACACACAGGCACACGCACACACCACACACATACACACACACACACTCACATATATATGTATGCGAGGCGCAATAGCCCAGTGGTTAGGGTTGCGGACTGGTGGTTGTAGGATCGCTGTTTCGTTTCCCAGACCGTTGTGAGTGTTTATTGAGCGAAAACATCTAAAAGCTCCACGTGGCTCCGACAGGGGGCGGTGGCGATCTCCACAACTTTATCTCACTCTTTCTTCTGTTGGCCTGCACGCTTAGTCAGTGGGGTGGCGTCATTTGAAGGTTAAAACAGTGTGAAGCGCATTGCGACCAGCGATGCGTGGCAACAGCTGATAGTCTGGTCGGTCAAGGTGATCATGGTGATATCTATCTATCTATCTATCTATCTATCTATCTATCTATCTATCTATCTATCTATCTATCTATCTATCTATCTATCTATCTATCTATCTATCTATCTATCTATCTATCTATGTATCAATCTATCTATCTATCTATCTATCTATCTATCTATCTATCTATCTATCTATCTATCTATCTATCTATCTATCTCTCTCTCTCTCTCTCTCTCTCTGTCTCTCTGTCTCTCTCTCTCTCTATATATATATATATATATATATGTATGTATGTATGTATGTGTGTGTGTGTGTGTGTGTGTGTGTGTGTGTGTGTGTGTGTGTGTGTGTATTCCCACTTCCAGAAGTGTGAAGCAGTTTGGTTCCAGTTAGCGAGACTTGAAGTAGTACGGAAACCGAATCAAACTATAAACTATAAATAATATATGTAACCCCTACTAAATTTGTTGAGTACCTCTTTCATTCTTTTGTCGACACACTTGTATATAAAGATGCGTGTGGGGCGGGGATACGTGCGTACGCGTCAGGTGTTTATGCAAAAATATGACACGTTTTAAATACAAAGCGATTTCTTCAGTCAATGATACGATTACCCTTTCCTTTTGTAATCTAGCGGGCAGATCCATTATTCCGTGCCGAAAGAATTTCCAGTTTTTCCTGGCGAACAACTATTCCAGATCAACTTTTATATCCGCCTGAGGTTTGAAGATCAGTCATTTCAATTAATTTTAAAGATACTGAAACGTGGAAATTTGAATGCTGAAGGTTGAGCAAATACGGAAAGCACATTGAACGCCTGATGCGGTGAAGCACAGCCGTGATGAAAGACAATGCCTATACTATTATCCAGTACTTGACAATTTGGTAGATTGATGTATTTAATTTGTCAAGCTATTCACAATATACACGTGAATTCATGGTTCTGTCCTTGAGAAGACTCTCATAAAAGATAACACTTCAAATCCCATCAAATTAAAACCATAAACTTCTTGGAGTGGAATCTTGCTTTGATGGTTCACCGCTCTTCCCTCATGACCGTTTGCACTTCGCATTGTTATAGACGGTCCATTCTTTTGATACCAGCCGCCATTCTCTCCTAAGAGAGAATCGCCTCTTCATGTATCCGCAACGAATCACAGATGGAAATCTGGTAGGCCTCGCTGTTATTAATTATTCGATTCATGCGAGACCAAATGTTGTGACTGCTGACGTAACCAAGTTGGCGCAGATTGGTTTCAATATCCGGTTTGGATATTTGGAAAATAAACACAATCACTCTGTTTGTATAACGGAGTTCGGTTAATCTTACTTGATCGGCTAGAGTGAGCAGCATCTTCGACCAAAATATTTCCCAATTGAAATCATGGAAACCACATCTGACACAGCATTTTCTCTGCTCTCAACACATAATCATACAGGTTTCCATTGCTTTCTTGCACATATATACATACATGCATACATATAAAATTTATACGTATATACAAACACATACGTACATAAATATATATATATATATGTGTGTATGTATATAATGAAATGCTATTCGGTACAAACTGATTTGCAATAGCGTTGCATTCAGAACATCCATCCATCAGTTAGCATTACAGAGTACTGAACACAATTTTAAGACACCCTCTTGATTCAAGAATTTATAAATCCAAAATATACCGTGTCCTGCTCTTCCAGGAACAAGCATTATGTTCTACTACTACTACTACTACTACTACTACTACTACTACTACTACTACTGCTACTGCTGCTGCTGCTGCTGCTGCTGCTGCTGCTACTACTACTACTACTACTACTACTACTACTACTACTATACTATTATTGCTTCTGCTACCATTAATACTGCTGCCGTTTCTGCTGCTGCTTCTACTACTACTAATACCAAAGCTAATATCCTGTATAATTACCATTTAAAATTATATTACAGTACCGTATTTCAGCACTCGAAGAGTACGGTGTCTCATACATTTTAATTGCCTTTTCCTTGCACGTGCATTTTTCTGCTTCTTCATTCTTCCTCTTGTCTCTGTGAATTGACCAAGAATACTTTACATTTTGTCTTTTCTGTACAAGGTATGTGGCATCTCTCATCTATTTCTTTTGTCTCGACAGTGTTTGGCTGACTCTTACCGCAGTTGCGGAACAGACACTCATTGATAAATTGACGGTTGTACTGTAATATATGACACATATATTTCTATAAATGTATTAAAATTATGAGTCTTGACATTCTAAATAATTCTGTTATCCACATCTTATTGTGTTCGAGCAATGCATCTTACTAATACTGGACAGCCTATAGACAATCCACTGGAATAATTACAATACCATTGGAAATGGTGAATTATTATGGAACCAGTTGAAATATGATGCATATATGAACAAGTTATCTTCCTTTCAACTAGAAATTATTGAAGTCCATTGATCTACTTAAAGTTTATTAGACATTAGTGCTTTATTTCCATTGAAATAATAATTACGAACGCTACTTCTAACCAATCAGAATAGAGTGACGATTCAGGACCGCTTGAGTATGATATCTTTCATCAGATCTATTAAACTAAAAACAGCAGACGTCTTTTGATGTTTAATGATAGTTATGGCATTTAATTTATTTGTGAAAAATGGTTTATTCATTAATTGCACTTATCAAGAAATGTGTAGGAGAGACAAAATTAAACTTTTAGTTAAAGATGAAAAATATAGAACGGCAGATTTGGTAGAGAACGGAAATTATATCTTTGCAAAATTATAATACACTATAATGAGTTTCGAGATCAAATTCCATAGAATAAAATTCTATTTTCATTTCACTAGAATTAACGATATAGATATCAGTCGCATATCTGAGATTTTACACTTTCACTGAGCAATAGAGATGATTTATTCCGCATCCTTTTGCCCTGGAAAGTGTCCTTGTCAAAAATTATGGCCTGTTTCAAACGTCTATGTTCAGGAAGTATTAAATTCATCGGTTTCCTTAAACACGTACATGGACACAAACACATATTTCACCTACATATGTTTCCTGCTATTTAAAAGAAAATTATTTGAAAACTTCTAACAAGAACCAAGAATGCATTTTGTGCTCCTAATAGTTCCCCAAAACGTTTTTTTTTTACTGATGTTGAAAAGGGAAAATATTATTTGAGTTATTATATTACTAACCAATATACTGGTTTGTGATAGATTGTTGGAATGGATAGAATATCGAAGAAATCATTTTCTGATCTTACTTCAATTATTGAGTCCAATTTCTGCTGAGGTAATTATTTTCCTTTCACACTTGTCCATTCGATGAACTAAAATATCAGTAAATCCACGAGGTTGCTTTATTACAATTAAGCCTTCTCACCTTATGTGTGACCATATGCTTGTATTAGAGATGAATATTCCTATTATAATAACCTTTCGGTGTCGAGTTAAGTCTCTTTAGTTCCTGGTTGAACAGTACTCAGCTGTTGCTAAATAGACGAACCAGCACACCGGATTCATAAAATCAGTGACGTACTGGAGACATTTGAATTAAAACATACCTTCATCCCTGCATTCATGGCTTTCTGCTGGAGATTTAAATGATTGTTATTGTCTGTTTTCACTCTCTATTTTTCAGAACATCACTCTGACACAGAAGGTTATCGATTGTAGAAGTGGATATGCGTTGCATAACAGCATACTTTTGTTATCTCGGTTCGTATTTTGAAGTTTGTTAAAAGTATGTTAATGAACCAACCGTTCTTGTTTATTGTGACATTATTATAATTAATAGTACTGCAACACAATTGCGTAAGATATGCATTATGTAACTTTTGTAATCTTGCTTAGAAACGTGCTCAGAGTCTATAATTGTTATTTTGCATGTGCTTCGTATGTTATTTATCACAGCGTGTTCCCCCGCTATTGTTAGTAGCATTTTCGCTTTCATACTTCTTTATATCCCTTACAAAACAATTGAACTTTGATAGATTTTCAGAACCTTTTGAATCACATTTTATTGAGAAAGTGCTGCAATGTTCACCAGAGTTCGCAGGTCTTCCTTTCAGTCTGTTATTATGTGTGGTAGGTTGGCTTTGATCTTCTTTCTGATCTGGACAACTATGCGCTTGAATACTGTAATCATATCATTGTCAAATACCGGATATAGTGAGCGCCATTTTTTTTCACCATTATATTTAGTTTTAATGTGAAACCCTTTAGATAAGGCGCAATGGCTACTCCTTACCTATCATGTTTATGAATAAACACATATATAAACACATATATAAACACATACACATACATTTGCGCACGCACACACATACAAATACTGACACTAAAACACACACACAGATACGCACACACACATATATGTGTATATATATATATATATATATACATATATATATATTTATATATATGTATATCTATATGTACATATATCTATCTATCTATCTATATATATATATATATATATATACATATATATGTATATATATGTATACATACATATATATATATATATATATATATAATATATATATATATATATACACTCGCATACACACGTATATTGCATATATTGCGAAGTCTGTAGAACTGTACAGACAGAAATAAGCATCATCGATTGTTTTTCTTTGTGGTGATTGCCTGGTTGGTTCTCACCCCTTTTTATTATTCTTGTCTATGTATCGATCTTGTGCAGTTAAGTCAAAACTTCCATTTATCCCCTAATCCAGAACCTTTGAGCTATTGTTGGCTCATTTCTTTTTTTATTCACTTCTGCCTGATACTAGCGACGAATATATATCTCTCTTTCTTCATGGCTGTGTCTTTTTTAGTTTCGGATTCTTGCTAGTTTTTGTATTCTCATAGGTATTTCTCTTTTTGTTTTGTCTATAACCCACAGTTTCTTCAATATCCAGTCTTATTTTTTCTTTATATATAGAGAAAACTCTATTTGGTCTTTTCATGTTTTATTATGCAAATAATTTACCCTTTGCTTCTTCTTTCTCAACCATGTCTAGTTATTTTGAATTATGTTTCTATTTATGTTCAACACCTTTTTGCTTCTGCAGGCTGTAGACGTTATCCATTTCTATTACCGTTCACAAACTGGATGTGGAATACGCTGTCTCAGTTTATGCCCTATCTACCTAAACTATTTAGTTCGTTTTTTAAGTATTTCATTTAAAAATACTTCTCGTATTCTGTAGTATATAACTGCTGAAATTAAGCAATATTTTTTAGTAATTTCACAAACACGGTTTTGTATCTAGTACATTATACTAAGTAGAAAACTTCAAGTATATATGTTCACAGTTAGACGATTCCATTTATTATCATTGCTTATTAGGGTAATCAGGGATAGAATCACATCCAGCTTGATTTGTATAGGTAGTCAATGAATACTGGTTTGGTATTCCATGGTTAATGCTATGCAGGCGGAATTTACCGCTCCGTTTTCTTATTACATAATCCATTATTCAGTCCTGAAGCTTTGATTGATTTCATTCGACGAAACTTTTATATTTCTATATGCAATTCCTTTTCATTTAACAAATTGTCAACCACTTTGATATGGGTTATAATATCTGAACGTTTTAAGATATATATAGATCCGGTTTAACCTTAAATTTTACAGTTATAGTTCATTGGTATGCTACCACAGTGTGATCACTCTTCTCAGAGATTTTCATCACAGAATTTCTAATAAAGCAGCTGTGTATGAACCGCTTAGTTTGTGGAATAAATTTTCTCTCAGGCGTGCAGAGAAAATTCTGGTAACTAGGCCACAGCTAACATGCTGGTTCACTATAAAGAGTGTATAAATAGACTTTTAATGTTAAAATACAAATTGGATGATTATTTCGAAAAACGGGTGGGACATGTGCATCTTTTAATTACATTTAATATGTATTTATTTGGATCAGAGAAACTGGAGGAGGTCGCGTCTTTCGTGAATTATAGTTTACGTTTGTCTTGACCATTTTTGCAGTACCTTTGTTGCCACAAAAGTGATCCTAGAAAGATCTATTCCGGTAGACGATACGAAGGGGTTTTTTGTGTGTTACTCATCAGCCTTCAACACGACTATCATTAACAAGTGACAAATGTCCGCAGGCACGTAGTTGTCTGTATTTTGTATTAATGTGAATACATAACTACATTCATACATACATATATATGTATGTGTATATATATATATATATATGTGTGTGTGTGTGTGTGTGTGTGAGTGTGTGTATATATATGTATGTAATGTATCTATCTATCTATCTATCTATCTATCTCTCTCTCTCTCTCTCTATATATATATATGTATATATAAATAAATATATATATATATACATACATACATATATATATATATATATATCACTGTGATCACCCTGATCGACCAGGCTATCAGATGTTGCTACACATCGGTGGTCACAATGCGCTTCGCATTGTTTTTAGCCTTCAAATGACGCCACCCCGCTGGCTAAGTGAGCAGGCCAACAGAAGAAAGAGTGAGAGAAAGTTGTGGCGAAAGAGTACAGCAGGGACCGCCACATTCCCTGCGGGAGCCTCGTGGGGCTTTAGGTGTTTTCGCTCAATAAACACTCACAACGCCTGGTCTGGGAATCGAAACCGCGATCCTACGACCGCGAGTCCGCTGCCCTAACCACTGGGCCATTGCCCCCCCCCCCATATATATATATATATATATATATATATATATATATATTTTTTTTTCTCTTATTTTTTCTCCTAATGTATTTCCTTTTGATGATAGCCTTTGACCCCTCTATCCCTGACCTTATTATCTCTTTAGATTCTCATATCTGCTTTCAGCTACGTCAGGTTGGCAATAAATAGCTGTTTACTGGTCAAAAATAATATTCTCCTTATAGTTCTTAGATTCCTGCAAATTCGAAGCCAGCCAGGCGTCACCTGCGACCCCTTTCCCTCTCAGTTGTCGCAGTATACTCTATGTGGGCGTTTTTTTCTTTTCTCCCTTCTTCCCCTTTTTTCCTTTTTTCTTTTTCTTTTTTTTCTTTTCTTCTCCCCTTTTTCTTTTTTCTTTTCCTTTTTCTTTTTTCTTTTTCTTTTTTTCCTTTTCCTTGTCTCTTTTCTTCTCTTTCCTTTCTTTTCTTTTCTTTGCTCCACAAAAATTCCATCAGCCTTTAGAAGTCATAACATAGCAGTCTTGTGAAGAGAACAGTAATGTGACAAATACCTTATCATATAGCATGAAATTATACCCACCTCATTGTGGATTGACCATGGATAAATTCATCGTCTGTGAGTATGAAATTCCTCCTCATATCTCTGGAATTTTGCATCTACACTACGGATTAATTCACCTTCTCTGTGAAGCTAAGAAGCTTTTTTTAAAAACCTGTGATAAGACTGTGCATCATCATTAAAGAAGTTCGGAAGTCTGTTTATAACCTAAATCTGCTTTTAATGAAATTATCTCCAATACTTCATGAGTGTAGCCTCACCCACTAAGATGTTTGGAGAACTCATATGTGTTTTAGCTGATGAGTACGGGACACTTTTATCTGCTGCAATATTTGCAACTTGTAATAAAGCCTGTCTTTGTATGAAACAATTGTACTAAAAACTAATCCATTCTTGTTGCTTCTTTCTCGTTTATAATCACCCCACATTACTGTATGGTTAACACCATATAGTTTTCTGGTGCATCTAAGTTAAGTACCGCATTCAAGTAAATTCATTAGAATTGACTTGAATCTAAATTGTTTTTATATATATATATACAACAATTAGTGAGGTATTATGAATTCGGGAAAATACTCTCAGTTAGCACACCAGGCTTACAATATTACATAGATTAGTGAAGAACTCCAAATAATTTTTTAGTAGAGTCCAAGGTTATGGTTCATCACAATTCTATATTGTAAATCCGTGGATGTGCTCCAGGCAAACTGGCTTTTACACGCAGTTATATATAAGAAACAAGTTAACGGAGATATACGTAAAATTGTCCAGTTTATTCATCATATTATATATTCATGCTTCTGTAATGAGATATCCTCTGTAGGTGGATGATATTAAATAAACCGTTAAATGATAATATAATGCAAATTAGCCACTCCAGGTCTCTGAAGATACTGCATTTGCTGTGTATATAGACTGAGCAGTTCCTTGTTCCTCTGGAAGTGATGAGGTGATATAGACACATCTGATGAGACACCAATAAGTTTCGAAACACCTATATAAATCTGTTCATTAATCACTTCAATCTAGGGAGACATAATTAAATTTGCGTTGCTTATATACCTACTGCATAAGAGTCTTATATACTTTTTACTTGCTTCTTTCACTAGACCATGGCCTTCCTTCGGCACCGCTTTGAAGACGTTTTTGACGAATGAATCGACCGGGCGCAGTACTGTAGGCCGGGTTTTCTAGGCATGATTTTTTAAAGAAACATCTCAAACGTACGGAGCTTTAAGTAGCACTTAATTATATGGTGTTTACATTAAACAATATTTTATCGATGAACAGACAGATAACATTTTTTTCTTGATTTTACCTGTACGGAAAAGTAAACTACATATATGTGTGTGTGGTGTGTGTGTGTGTGTTTGTATATGTATATATACATTCACACACACACAGAAACACACAAATATATGTAACATGAAATCTGTTACAGAATTTAGTGTTGGTCACTAAGAAACGGCATAATATACATAGTTGCACAAAAGAACCAGACTGACATAGTATGCAATGCTTAGTGGTAATCGTATAATGTGGACTCTGTGAAATATTGTCGGTTATTGGCAATATTTGCATGATTTGTTCTGTAAATAATACGATTATGTATTGTTCTATATATTCAATGACAATTTTACACGGAATATATAATCACACGTTTAAAGTATTAGCAGAAATATGAATGTCGTTCACTTCCCTATAGGCCTATTTTTATTCTCAAAGCTGTATCAAAAGCTTAAATTTCGTATTCGCTGGAATTGCGAAGCCAAATTGCTGCTATAAATTCTAGGACTAAACAATTTTGTCATTCAGACACTTGTATGGATTCCTGTGCATGTTAAGTATACACACTTATATATTTTACTTATATTACACGGTTTAATCTACGGTTTCTTAATGAGCGAAATGTGTATAAATTACCACGTAAACATTAGGTGATATAAAACGGTATTATCGCAGTTAGTATTTAATGTACTGCCTGCAGATTTACAAGTACCTCTAGTGATTGCAATCATTTTCTTAGCTCCAAAATACTTTTGTGTTCCATTCAAGAAGTATATTGTCAAATGCATTAATACACATGTTACTCCCTGTATTTTAAATTGAAGTTTGCGCCTTCCACAAGATTGCCGTCCCTTTGAAGAATTTAAAATACAAATATTTAAGGGCTTGACTGATATAAAATGTAGATTAAAATCTACGGTTAGCTCATAGCTATCCTCTTAAATTTTGTTAATGAATTGTAGTGTTAAATCCTAATTTATTTCCAAATACCGATTGATGTAACAGATTTGATTGATTGACCTGACGTAGTTCTCAGGAAGATTCAGCGTGACACAGACTGTAACACGGTTGTTCCTTTGGGAAAAAAAGGTACTAGTAATTTCTGCCAGCTGAGTTGACTAGGGCAATGTGAAATAAAGTGTTTGCTTAAGGACAAAGGCGCGACGTCGAGAATAGAACTTGCAATCTGACGATCCACTAAGCTACGTGCCTTCATGATATAACAGAATTCATAAAGCTGAGAAAATTGAATTTCGTGGACGACATTCTGCTATATGTTTAGAATACAAATGTCCTTCCCGTCGTACTAATTGCTTTATTGCAGTCGCGAGAGAGATAAAACATAAATACACATTTACTACCCCACACATCGTCTATCATACTATACGACAAGACGTGACCGAGAGCTGCATGCGTCTTATTCGCCGAATGACTCCAATTCCTGAAGATGTCTCCGTTTGTCACACAATGATGCCAAAGAGAATCCATAGACGGAATCCTTATTTTGTCGCAGTCCACACATCAACAGTTAGTGTAACGGGTGACAATGTCTTTCGTGCTTCATGCAGAACTTCCCGGTACTTCTGTCAAGACACAAATTTCAAGAATTTAATAAAAGACTGTAACAAGGTTGTTCCTTTGGAATAATACTATATGACAACGACGCGACGTCGATAAATGAACTTGCGATCTTACGATCCACTAAGCTACGCGCCTTTATGATGTAAAAGAATACATAAAGCTAAGAAAATTGAATTTCTGGGACAACATTCTGCAATATGCTTAGAATACAAATGCCCTTCCCAACGTCAAGTCACAAATTTCAAAACACAACAGAATAGAGCTTGAAAGAATTCCGGTACTCACTACTGAACGTTGCTTTCTCACCATTGTCCTTTTCTAAATAATTTCTTCCTACAATATCAATTTTTTTTGTTCTTTGGTGAATCCATATTAGATGCGTGAGTGCTATATTCTACGTGGAATCATTATTTCTCTAGATTTTTTTCTGTTTCTTTATCCTGGCTAATATATCTTGAATATTTTAAATGTTACTTATTAAAACAGCTGGAGTATTAAGAGCTATAGTTTGATAGTGATTCCTATGTTTGAAATTTTATTTCGGATCTTTTCGGTTTGAACGGCAGTTTTTTCTAGCGGTGTCATATAAAATTGTCACCCATAATTATGACCCTAGAATCAATCTATTGCATTTCAATCTCAATTAGGGTTAGGGTTAGTTAGGGTTAAGGTTAGGGTTAGGGGTGGGGGGAAGGGTATCTTTTTTTCTTCACAAATTTAAATAAACCCAATCTGTTTCTTAAACGTGGAGCATATTCATACGGCACAGAATGCTTTTTAACTCAATAAACGTCACTGAGTGATTGAAATTACAGAAATTGAAGAAAAGAAACAACAAATATCTTACAAACTATTGAATTTTCTCAATAAAGTCAAGAGAAAAAGATGTTTTGTAAACACATTCTACAAGTATACGAAGTTTAACATTTTTTAGTTACCTAGAAATTGTTAAAAACTGCCGTTCTCAGTGTTAATTTAATGTCTATAATATTTCTTTCTAAAATGTTCTTTCCTTTTAGTATACTACTACTACTACTACTACTACTACTACTACTACTACTACTACTACTATTGATTTAAAACTGTGGCTGCTATTTGTTTGTTGCTATGATATCTCAGAGGTCTTATTGTAATATTACCGAAACCACAATACTCTGAGAAAGAAAGGACTTTGACTAATTTCATCTGAATAGCTTGATTGTCATTCATTTATACTCATTTACTTGTTTCAATCATTTGACTGCGACCATGCTGGAGCAAGGCCTTTAGTCGAGCAAATCGATTCCAGGACTTATTTTTGTAAGCCTAGTACTTATTCTATCGGGCTTCTTTTGCCGAACCACTTAGTGACAGGGACGTAAACGCACCAGCGTCGGTTGTCAAGCGATGTTGAGGGGACAAACAAACATATACACAAACATATACACACATACATATATATACATATATACGACGAGCTTCTTTCAGTTTCCGTCTACCAAATCCACTGACAAGGTTTTGGTCGGCTCGAGACTATAGTTGAAGACACTTGCCCAAGGTGCCTCGCAGTGGGAATGAACCCAGAACCATGGGGCTATAAGCAAGGTATTTACCACACAGCCATCCCTGCGCCTATTCGTGGAATTTTTAGAAATTTTTGACTCGGTTGTGCTACGATGTGGATCTGTGCCTGTTCGTGAAAATTTCAGCAATACGAGTCGAGGCGTTATTCAATCTACACTAAGAAACATTAAATAAATCCTGCATGCACGCACGCAACAGTTATGAGTTTTGATATCTGGAAATGTGTTGGAGCAGATCTATTAGATCTACTAATATTGTTAGAGTTCATTGTAAATATCAAGCCACGGCTTTTATCTGTCTTGTTGGATATGGAGACAGTTTTATTTTTCTGTATGGCGGTAATAGTCTAAACCGCTATGTTTCTTTATTAGCCACACAGGGCTGCACACAGACGGGACACATTACAAAGTAGAGCTTAAGAAATCCTTGAAGGATCGGGGTCAGACAATTTCCTTTCACTCACAAACTCATACTCTTGTTTGACAGGGCTGGGGATATCTCAGTGCTACAATCATGCGTAGAACCGACTCGGTATAGTGCCAGACCCTCTACGTTCTTCTTGGCCATTTGCATGCAGGGGCCTGTTCATTTTTTCACAGAGGACGCTAAATAACATGATTAAGTTTCACTTGGAAAATAATTCATGTGCAAATATATGTATGTTGGGTCAGATTTTCTATTAATATTTGATATTAATGTTAACTTTCCTAAATTCCCCCTAACTGCCATCGAATTTTATGGTGTTTCATTGAATTCCTTATGATTTATATGCGTGTGGTTCGTTATTAGTTATCGCTTGTTTTGCCACCGTTTAATTATGTCCTGGTAGAGTTCATTCGTTTTGTCGGCCTTGTCGCAAATTCAGAAATGCTAAGGTTATAGTATTGGTAATATTGTTGTTGTTGTTACTTCTGATAGTGATGGTAGTAGTGTTGTTGATGTTGTTGTTGTTATAGTGGTGGTGGTTGTGGTGGTGGCGGCGTTGGTATTGTGATGGTGTGTGTAACCGTAATACTTTTCGTAGAAAGAAATCATTAGTGTTTTCGTAACTGAATTACAGAGGTTAATATATATATATAAAATTTCTATGAGGAATGGAGCAGCTTCATAACATAAAGTCGTGTTGCCTTGAGGTTGAATGTATTACTAATATATGTAAAAGAGAATATGTATATGATTGGTTGCCAATAATAATGTGTAGCCTGCCGGCGTTTTAATAATGGTTATTTGATGCTGATCATTCATAAGTGGTACACTATATATTTATAAGTGACTCAGTAATATATTCAGCCGGAAGCAAATTTCTTTCCAAATATAAACTGCTGTAGATGAAATTATGCAAAGGCGTTTGAAACTGCTATGAATAAATGTAAGTGGACTGCTGCTTATTGATTTGGGATCTTTGACACGAACCAATATATTTCTCAAAATTGCACTTTATTTGAAAGCTTCCTTGCGTTTCCTTACTTTTAAAATAAGTTCCATACACTTTAAAATACTTTCGCTATAACAGAATTATGCACCAGTTATAAATATTGCTGCACAAATCGAAATACCGCATAATGTAATGGAAACGAAGGAAATCTGCTTGGTTAGAGAACTGTTTTCAAAATGTTGAAGGTTCGTGCCCTATAATGCGGAATAAACATTATTTTAAATAGTCCTACAGAGATCCATCTCAAACAGATGACGGGTTATTCGCGAGTGGAATGTCTTTAATCGTAATATTGCATGTTGAGCTAAATCTAGGATAAAAAACCTTGTCAATAAAAGAAAATTCAGTATAGATTGGCATTTATATTTAAAATACTACCATGTAGAAATATCGTTTAGTTTCTAAGTGGTCACTGGATCTGTTCAAATTAGCAGCCAAAAGTCATCAGCTCACAAATTGCTCATCATAATGAAGAAGAGTACTAGAACATTGAATACTTATATATATATACTATGCAGACCAATGAATGGTAAATGCTGGAGCTGCTTTTGATCCATATCAGCTCAGTCAGAGATCAGAAATGAAGAAACAAAAATAATTACCAAATATTATTACTATCTGAGGTGCTATTTTAAAATTCTTCAGAACATAGAACGATAGCAACAGTGATAAACACACCTCAGTACCAGCCGGTAGTATGTTGCCAGATAATGGGTTTAATTTAATGTAGCATATTATAGGTAATCCTTGGAGAAATACGAGCTTCAAATCTTTAATCATGATTCTATTTGATAACTGTCGATGAATATATGTCAAAGAATTACCGCTTTCTTACGTGATTATAGTTTCATGACACATACAAAAATTGTGAGAAAATAATGGAAATATTTACGTAAGAGCGAATTAAATATTTACGCTGTCATATTATCTAACATCAGAAAATTCCACTGAGGGCGACTGTTCCTTTCATCCTTTCGGAGTCGATAAATTAAGTACCAGTGAATATATTTGAGGCTTTGTGTCTTTAGCAGAAAGGATTATCTAAGGTGAGGAAAGGCGTTACTAGCATTCCATCCATCTTTATGATCTGAGTTCAAATTCTGCCGAAGTCGACTTCGCATTTTATCCTTCCGGGCTTCATATAATATATGTCATCTTAGTACTGAGATCGGTGTAATCGTCTTATCTACCCCGCTTGACCTAGCTAGCCTTCTGCCAAAATTTGAAAGCAAATTCAGTGAGCTGGCATATTCGTTAACACACCGGGCAAAGTCCGCCTGTGTTTATGCTCTGAGTTCAGATTTTACCGAGGTCGACATTGCATTTCATCCTTTCGGGTTCGATATAATAAATGCCAGTTGAGCAGTGGGATCAATGTAATTGATTTAACCCTTCCCCCTAAATTTCTGGCCTTGTACCAAAATATGGAATCATTCTCTAACGTGAAGCTTTTAATTGCTATTTTTGTCACCTCTGCGTTTAAATGCATTGAAGCGTAAACCTTTTATGGTTTTAAATGTCATTGCCGATTGCAGTAAAATATTAGTAGATTTTTGCAATGTATCATGTGGCCATTTAAAACAGATATTGGTATGTCTCGAGGAATATTTTCAGCAGTGCAGAAATAAAGATATCTTTAAATCATAGAAATGCGAATAATACAGCCCATTTTACAGTCGATGGGGCGACAACATTTCATTTTTCTTTTTACAGCGTCACATTGAATGGTTGTCATGTGAATCCAATGATGCTGTTGTAAATCTCAGCAACATTATGATTTTATATATTTATCGATTTTTTTTTTTAGATATTAATATTGGTATGGGTATCGAGATTATCAGTGAAATGAATGGAGAGAAGAGTTGTTACGTTGAAAGAAATCCTTAATCTTCTTTCACGATCACCTTTTTGATTATATTTTCCTTTTTACTCTGTAATGATTCTTGCGACGGCAACTGTATCCCTACTCAGATGTTAGTATTTTAACCCTTTAACGTTCGGATTGTGGATGCACAATAGCCTAGCGGTCGTAGGATCGTGGTTTCGATTCCGAGATCGGGCGTTGTGAGTGATTATTGAACGAAAACACCTAAAGCTCCACGATGCTCCGGCAGGGATTGGTGGAGAACCCTGGTGTTCTCTTTCACCACAAATTTCTCTCACTTTTTCTTCCTCTGTTGGCCTGCTCGCTTAGCCAGCGGGGTGGCGTCATTTGAAGGTGAACTTTCGGATTAAACTATCAAATATAATGCTCATTTATTTACATTGATTAAATTGATCATGCATTCACTCATAATTCTAAGATTTTGAGGACTTGTTCGTTCATATCTAAAATGAAATTTTAGGGTAGGTAAGGCTGGATCTGGTTGGTTTAAAGATAAAACATGTAAAATATGTAGTCTAGATCTGGCCGGTTTAAAGGCTAAAGAGGTCAACATACGTTGATCAGATTTCACGTATGCTTGCCTCCGTCGGTTCCTTATAAGCCAATTTTATGGTGTAACAATGTGTAGTGACACTTGGTTGTTTATTAACCGATATTATTGTTGTTGCTTTGATATATCGCATCACTGCTGCTGGATATGAATCCGAGGTACTTTTTGATGTGGTTTCTAGATAAGCTCCAGGCAATGTAGCACATTCTTTTCGAATACCAGGAGCGGAGCCTGAGACTAAATTTTTATCTGGTGGCTCATGTGTAACAAGAAACAATGGGATTTGTTGCAGTTGCTGTAGTTTTTATCTATTGAAACATCCTCGGTAGAAAGCCGCTAAATACATTCACTGCCGCATCAGATGCAACTGATTATTTTGAAAGTCCATTAAATTCTTATCGTACGTCCTGATCATTGAGATTTCATGGGTCCCCTTAGGCGAATGGTGTCTCAGGCTCGGTTTCTTACAGCTGTGAGCTGACCACTTACATATTCTGCATGGACTATCTTTAGGGTGATATTTATATTTTTTTTGTGCTTGTGTGTGTGCCTCAGCAAGTAAAAAAAAATCAAAAATTTCAGAATTGCTCTCTCAAGATGACAAAATGAAGCAACCATAATAACTGTGATAGAGGAAGTAAAATCCCGGTGCTCAACGTTCGGCCCCTAAGACGAGGTGAAAATTTTCACCATACCCCATGGTGAAACCTGCGATATGTCTCTCGGTGAAGCTCAAACAACAGCCTGAGACCCATGGTCATTTTGATGGTTCTACTGGTTTCGTTTCGCATATTTTCTAATCTCTCAAAATGTAAACTATGCGGTGGCTCACTCTCACTCGAGTCTAAAAATTCTGCGTTTTCCCGTGAATCAGGTAAGTTGGGGTTATCTTTCTGCATCCAAATTGAGGCTTAGATCCAGCGGTTCTCTTTTCTCTCTGAGGAGTATCCTCTCCTCATAGTTACCCTACCTTAGCGAATCGTTTCTGTTATTTCAGCGCTTATGACCTAATCCTGTTTCATTCCAAATGCGGGGATTATCTCCAGGTAAATCAATATATTTCGAGGCATTGTGTTGTCAATGTATTCTAATACAAGATTTTGTGTTGATTTGTAGCACACCATCGCTTCCTTCCCACGTTTTAAATATCGCTAAGTATTAGCACTAATCTTCCTCAATCAACAGAGTATTATTGTTATTTACATTATTTATATTTGACGGATATTTGTCCTTAAATTGTTTGTTGTTAACGCAGCGTTTCGGCTGATATACCGTTCAGCCTTCATCAGGTGTCCTAGGGAAATTTAGAACCTGGGTTCTCATTCCTAAAGTATTTTTCGATATTATTGTTATTGTTTGAGGTAGAAATGCGGAAAAACTTTTCATTGTTTTTCAATTTGAAATATCAATTTATAACTTAATTGGCAACCTCCAGCTCGGTCATTACTGTGTACATGCTTGCATGTAGATGTGTGTATGTGTGTGCGTGTGTGTGTGTGTGTGTACGTGTGTGTTTGTTAATATCAGTGATGTTGTTTATCGCAATCCAAGTCGTTCTAATTGTTGAGAACCTATGTTATTTTCCGTCAGAAATTCATTATTAATTGTCGAGAAATAACTGCATTTTACTAAGGAAGTGAATCTTGTTTTTCATTT